>NC_134188.1:16175348-16476422 GCF_964188355.1 Buteo buteo
AACCATGTCTTCTTGTAAAAACTATTAATCTGAAACAATTCGACAGCTGATCAGTGTGCAGAGACACATGAATTTGGAAGACAAAAACCCCAAAACTCTTGGCTGTAGATTTAGAATATCTGAAGAAAGTAATCCCAAAACTTTACTTGATTTTGAACTGTATTCTTTGGCTAACAAAAGATAGTACTTTTCCTTTCCCTTGCCTTATTTCTATACTTAGAGCTTCATTGTGTAGCTACTCTGGATTAAAAATTCAGTCATGTAATGACTAAGAATGTCACACAATACTTTCATAACTATTTGTTAAAAATATATAGTTTCTTCTTAGTTTTCTTTTAATTAATGTATTATAGGTTACACAAAAAACCATCCATTTTCTGATTTAAATAAACAAAATCTTATGAACTTTATTATAATAAAGAGAAAGAAGATAGAGATGGGATTTACTATCATGCATAGTTTTAAATATTTGTGATTAATGCAGGTATATGGGGTGTGATCATATACATAGAAACAAATTTCTACATTTGTTAAACATATATTTTATCTCTATAAAGCAGTGAAGCATTTCGATTCCAAAGCAGCTGTCTTGTTCAAGCTCAAAATAAGTGGAAAAGAAAAAGTTGCCTCCAGAACTCCGATGTCTTCAATGCACAGATGAATAAAAGCTGTACTATTGCATAAAAAATAAAAAAAATCGCCACCATAAGAAACTGATGAAGTGTATGCTCAAACATGAAAATAGAAGTGTCATCTTCATTTATTATTTTGAATAAAAAAGAAGTAATATTCAAAGACTAAGCGATGTAATTCAAATTCCCAACAGTGGTGTATAGATGATTTTGCCAGATCCAGCTGAGTAAACTGAATAAATCGTTTCTATAAAGTTAACTCAGCAACAGAGAAATCTGTGGTTACAGAACAGTGTATATGTAACTGCACAGATAATGGTGACAGGTAAGTCACATACTGAAATCAAATATATCACAAGCAGTAATGAACAAAGGACTAAAACTTATAGCACATTGAAGAATATATCCAACAAAGTGGGTAGGATACCATTATGTTAGAGATAATTGACCTAAACCCAAACAAATGACCATGAACCCAAAAGGTCGAAGCTAATAACAACATGCTGTGAAAATAAAAGTTGCAGAAGCATCAGGAAAAGATACCTATCACTTCTAGATGAGATCTTTACAAAATATTCACTAGCAAATGTGAATTGTTTTCTTTCTCTTCCTCACTTTTTGTAATTTCTAAATCTAGAAATGTATTTAAGTATCACAGACCTCTTAAAAAAGAGAATATCACCCAAAATTTGGCAATTAATGAAAATTTTACTATCATTCAGTATCAAAAACCAAGACTGAAAGCTGGGCATGTGATTATTTATTTACATCTATAAAATGCAAAAGATCATCGATATTATTGTTTGTTCTGAGGTCTCAGAAATTAGAACATGTATGTTACAAATTTGTGTAGTAACTCAGATTTCTCCTGATATATAAAGTTAAATCCCACCGTACTGGAGTTGGCCAGATTTTTTCTAATAGCCATTGTGCAGCAACATAAAGAAAACATAATTTAAAAAAAAAAAAAAAAGGAAAATGAAAAGGAAAAATGAAAAAAAAGAAAAAAAAGAAAAAAGAAAAAGTAATTTTCAGGTGCAGTTTTCCATACATTTATCACTGAAGATAACCTGCCATGGGTGTGGCTAGATTTAGACAAGACTGGGCAACGTCAGTGACAGCCTTAGTTGGAGGTCCAAGGCCGCCTTTGGTCCTTCATCAGCTTTCAATAATTTATCTCCTCTGGAAGTTTTGGGAACTCATGTTCCCATCTCAGTAGTGCAGGCTGTCCATACTTTTTCAACACCACACAGGTGGCAGGGACCCAGAGAAAGCATAAGAATATTATGCACATCCAGCGACGGCTTGCTTCTCCCTTTCTGCCACCTGAATTCAAGGGAATGTACCCCTGCCATGTGCTATCATGCAGAAGACAGGTGGCCCAAAAATCCCTTGAACTTGCAGGTAATGGCTACACTCATGGAACAGCAAATACCCTAATAATCCCATGATACTTCACTTTATTTTTTAAGTTATTTCTATTAGTTTACCTTTTGCATGTTACCTGTCTCCATTAATAAAAAGTGATAGAAGAAATCTAAAACCTGAAGTCCAGGTGTGATTTCTTCTGTACTCAATGGGAGTGACCTGTCAAAAGCTTGCACACCAGTGCAAGCTGGTGATGATGTACCATTTGAAAACCCTCCCTTACAACTAACACTAGTATTCTTAAACTTTAATAAGAAAAAAAGTAAATTAGGTACATCTTAGCCAGGTTTGAGTGCAGCTTTGTGTTTTAATGTCCTAACACAACAGCAGGACAGCTGGGACAGCACTGGAGTATATCCTAAAGGTGAAGGAGAGAAGCCTTGGTTAAATTTGTGGTTTTCTCCTGACTGCTTTCTTGTTTGCCTCATTCTTCCCTTTTTTTGAAACTTATTTCATGTTTGACTGCCAGGGGAGGGGTGCAACTCTTCCTCTGAATTCATGGGTACTTGCTTCTTAAACATAAAGGGCAGGTTGAAAAACATTTCAGAAGGGAAAAAAATGGACAGTTTGAAGTTCAGGAAGGAGTGGTGGGCTGAAATGAAAAATTTTGGAGCAAGCCGAAGACTGCTCACAGACAGATAGACAGACTGATGGGCTGACTGACATTTATGCTGTACTATAAGTACCTGTAAATATGAAGAAGAAAAAAAAGATTGGGGCCCTCTATGAGAAGTTGGAGAACAGCTGTCCAAACTTGGTACTCATTCATGCAACTAATATGTCTGCCTCAGTGCTGGCATATCTTGAAACTTTCTCTGATTTCTGATACTAAAAAAGATAAAAAGAAAACACACTGTGTTGTTACCTCCCTCACTGGCCAGTGATGTTTGTATGAATGTTGAACTATCTAGGTGTGAATCCTCTTCTAAAAAAAAAAAAAAAAAATTTTTTTTTGTTGTTCTGAAACACTGCCTTGGACTTTCTGCCCCTTGCCACTCCCCCAAAAAGAAAAGATTACATAAAACACTGAATTCAGCTCTTTTTATTTTCACAGTGTGCTCACATAATACAGAAGGCTGTAACTTTGCCAGAGCTATCATTATACAATGCTGCTAGAAACAGTGCATGCTGTGCAAAAGCAAACTGGGAAGAACTTCATTTCTTAACTTGAGACTTGGGGGACATATCTTCTTTTGGTGAGTTCTGCTGCGTATATGGAGCCTTTTCCCAATGACAAATCAACAAAACATGAAAAAGAGCATAGCCTCAGGCTCCAGAGAAACATATCAGAATCTCAGCCTGTAAAATTTTGAAGCTAGTTTTGAGCTGTGTACTTAGAATTTAACCTAACAGGAAAAAAAAAAAAAAAAAGTACTTTCAGCCTACCTTATTTGCAGTAACTTTAAAAAACCACCATCTATATTTGGGCTAGGATTAGATGTAGACAATATTTATTTAAGGTAAGAGTTTTGAAAAAAAATAGTCTTATGAAATAATTAAATGCTTCTCACAGACAACCTGAATAATCCACACAATCAGTAATAACAATAGGAGTATGATACCTTTAGTACTCATATACCTCTCAGCCCAATTGACAAGGGAAAAATTACTTCTCTTCTAACATGGGCAAATCCTTGATGAACAACAGATAATGTCATGAGAAGTTCAGTTCTATTTGACTGTAAATAGTTCCTTATTATTCCACTCAGAATTGTTGAAGGAGGGGGGCTCGGCACATACAGGACAATGCTGCTGACTCCACTGCTTTAAGACAGAAACTGGTAGATAAGATCATAGGCCTGTCTAGAGCCACAGTTCATCTGTAATGGTAGTGTTTGATAAATGCTTGCAAAGAAAAGCAAATAAATCTATCACAATCTATTTCTGGAATCCACATTAGAAATTAAGCCCAAAAGATCTTTTAAAAGTTAATAAATATAATATGTTCTTAAAATTTGGATATTATTATTCAATTAAATGTCTAATCTTCCACTGAATCTTGTTAAAACCTTAGCTTCTGTGATAGTCTATTCTGATAAACTCTACAATGAGAATATCTGGAACGGAACTACCATAATTTGCCTCAGATGACAATGGGCACAGTTTTCTATGAACTGCTTTTTCATCATGAAAGATAACTATACCAGATTGCATTCTGAACACAGCTGAACAGCTTGGACTGGAACACTTTGATTCCACTTTTGTGTATACAACCAGAATTAGAAAAAGAATGTTGAGTGAATCTCAAAAATTACGTTGCCAGTAAATTGATTTATATCTATTTATCTAGACACATTTCTGTGGATGGGTGTATTTTTTATAAAACTACCTTTTGAAGGAAAGAGAAATCAAATCATTCAGTGTTTTTGATAACAAATCAAAGACAAGGACATTAGCCAGGTGGTCATGCTTATAGTTCCCTTAATCCTTTCTTGAATGGCAGTTTAGTAAACGGCCATTGTTGGCAAGACATTTCATGCAGAGAAAATCTACGTCCTAATAGTAGTCAGCCAACTGGACGGATGAAGAGAAAAATGATAGAGGTTGAGCTAAATGTTTATTGACTTCATGAGTACCTGCTTGTTTAATTCAGTCAAGGAATCTTTGCTCAGCATCTTTTAAATCAAAACCATTACAGAAGTCTGCCTGTGGCTTTAACTTTGTGACAATATAGTACTGTCCATGTGAGGAGAGTGAGTAGACCATCCAGGATTTTAAGTGGGAAAGGTGAGAGCTAAAGTGTCTAAAGAGATGGCCCCAATTCAGATGCTGCAAATATATGCCCAGCTTCAGTCCTGATTTTTTGAGATGACAGAGTTAGACAGCTAAGCTTCCCATACTACCTCGTCAACAATTTTTTAGCCAATATTTTATGTCAATCCATTAAGAACCCAATAATACCTCACTTCATATCATAAAGGTTAGGAGAGGGAATGAGGAAAAGAAACCCCACCAAACCCAAAACTTTTTACCTTAGTCTCTCAGACTGATGCTTTGGCTTACACAGTAAGAAATCCTACCCTATCAAATCAGTGGAGACAGTTTTTGTTGGCAACTGAAAGAGTCTACAAGAAGTACAGCAAGCCACAGATAGCCAATAAAAAATACTAGCCAGGGAATTTTATTAGAAAGTTGTCAAAGCCCTGGCACCTAACCCAGCTCTATGCTCTTACTTTTCATATTCAGCAAAATACTTGAACTTCTAAATTCATATGAAAATTCAAGAGCCAAAGTATTAGGAACTTTCTTTCTTTGAGGTTAGGCACACAACTGGAAGGTGCCTTTTTAAAAATTAGGTGCATAAACTCATCCAAAAAGCAAAGTTTTTGGTTCTAATCCTGCTCAACCATAATGGTGCTCATATTTCTTACACCTTCATAACTGTGAGACTCTAGAAAAAAAAAAAAGAGTTGGTCAGTTCTGCAGTCTTCCCTGGAAGTCAAGGGACAGAAGAACTAATAGATATTAACACTGTAGCCTCAATTCTGGCATTCTTAACTGGTGAAATTTTGTTCTATATTCTGTGCAAAAAAGTTGTTCAGGACTGTTGAATCAATATGTCAACATCTGATGTGTTTTGTGTCAGACTCAACATTGTGTTAACTGTTTGAAGAGGACCTCTTGGCTTCACTGTACGTTCCAGAGCCTCTGATTCATGTTGAGACTTGATTTCTAGATCTTCAGTGTAGGGCAGTTTAGGAACAATATCTCCAAGTAAATTCTACCCACACTCAGAGGGGCCTAATGAGATTTCTCTAGCTCAAACAGTCTAGGCTTTTGAAATTGTTTCCTTGGGCTTAGTTGCTTAAATTCTTATAGTTACTTATATTCATATCAGTGAGGCACAAAAGCTATATTGTTAGTATGAGCTTCAGGGCTATGGCAACTCAGCTCCATAGTTTTTGAAAGGTCTGGACCACAGGCAGAACACAACTATATCTGCCTGTTATGTAGATGAACCCTTGCTTTTATTTTGTTTGGCCCTGTTAAACACAGGGCATGAGTGTTTCAGGTCTTCTAGCATCTATTTTTGAGTTCTACTCAAACCTTTTGGGACCCTTCTACTGAGCTTGGTTCCTTTATGGCTGTTTCTTTCCCTTTATCACCAATATTTTAGTCTGAGATAATTTTTTATTTGCTTATCTAACTGCTTGCCTCATTTCATTTAACTGTGGTTATGACTTCGGCTTTCAAATATGACCTAATGGATTCTATGAAATAAAACAAAATCTTTTCTCATGCATTGTTCATTTTGACCCCACTGTCTGCAATACACTGGTTTGCTTTTTAATCTCTAAGATTTGCATTCCTGTTAAGTGATGTAGCAAAAATCAGTGAAGAATATAGTAATTATCTTCATTCGAATGCGTACATTAATGACTGACAATTTATTCTTGTTCAGTAGTAGTAAATTAGTATAGCTGACATTAAAACACTGCATTATTGCATTAAATTTGTGATTTCTCACAGAAACTCATTATATTCCTGTGTATTCCACCTAGAAGGTTTAGATTTATTATTTATGAATTTGATTCCTCCTTCAACATAAAATATTAAGAGTAGTTCTCTAAGCCACTGAGGGAAAGAACTCATTTTCATCTAAGATGTATACAATAGCAAAAAAAAAAGAAAAGTAAAATAAAACAGCATCATAATCTACTTTTTGCTTTAAGAGCTGAAAACATTCCTTATTTCTCAGCAAGAACTTTAAAAAGAAACATATTTAGTTAGTTTTATCTAGCCATTCAATTATTAAATTGCTAAAACAGACTGACAGATAAAAGCAGCATTTTTCAAGGTTTGTCTGTTTTCCCACTTCCGTTATCAAGGTCATAGAGTGGATTTTGCTGCTGTTTGTCATGCTTCAGATACGCAGCGATTGCCTGATGAATAAAATCAGAAGAATGACAGGTGCATGGAGTCGGACCTTCGGAAAGGCGTATGTACCTCATTTAGTAAGGATATCAGCTACTCCCAAGGCTCAGATGACTGAAATGGAATTTGTCTTTGATCCAAAGTAAAGAATTGAGAGGACTTAAAAGCAGCATGCTTCAGTGCTGTCGTACTGTCTGAAACTGCCACTCGACTCCAGCTCTTCCACATTCACACTAATTGACAAAGATTGTGCAATATTTGACTAGTGTCTCCCTTCAAGTCTACAAAGAAAGGAATTCAACAGTGCTTTTGGTTAAATACCTCCTGGTAAAAAGTAAGGCACATTATGGGAAAAGAAGCTCTGACTCCTTTATAGTCCGTGCTATGTGTCTAGCTGCTCCATTTCTGCTTTATCAAAATTAATTCATCTGCTCACAGAGGTACAAAGGGGCAAACCTTGTAAAAGGATTAGCATAATCATATTCAAATGAAACTCAATTATAGACTTTGCATTTACGACCAAGTAAATTCAAGGAAAACAAAAATGAAGAGTTAAGACTGAAGATAGCAGCACTAGGTAGTATCTTCCACCTCTGTCCATATCAGTGCATGTTAGTCTCACTGGCTGCATCAGCTTAACAGGTAGTGAAGAACCAGTGAATGCTTTGAACCTTTGGTTATTTCTTAGACTAATTCTTTAACCAGTCTCCATGCCAACCTGATGCCCATCATGCCCACACAGGCAGCCTGAGCTCAGTCTGTCCCCGTGACACCAAGCTGTTACACTACACAGCAAAATCAGTGTCACACATTGTCGTGCACTGTCGGTGGGTCCTGCACCAGTTGTTACCGTTCTGAAAAAAATGCTGCTACTGCACATGCAAACACTTTTGTAAGTAATTGTACATCTTTGGCTTTGCACGGAAGGGCTTGAAGTAAAAGAAACTTAGGAGGCCCTGCCTGATCTTGCCCTCATCTTCACATGCCTACAGTTCTGTGGATTCGTAGGGTATCACACTCACACTGACATCTCCTTATCTGCACTATGTCAGAGGGCTATTGATTTAAACAGTATCAATTATGTTCAAAAGTAATTATCCACTCATGTAATTATGCAAGGAGAGATGCAAGAAAAGAGTTACAATTAGAAATAAGCTTATAATAATCTCAGTAACTAGCATTATAACAGATTTATTAGTGTATATTGTTATTATTAGTATACATTTTGCCATACAGTACGCAAGACTAACCCTCTTTAGTCACAGAAACCAGTGCCTTAATTATCCTTAATATACTTGGGGCCAGGATTTCACTTTTTATAACACGTTTGATTGTTCATTGCCTAAAACTTCCTTTCAGGAACATTTAAATAAAGGGTTTATAGCGCTATAATTTCAATTATAGTCATAAAATACTGAGACAAGATGGGTCTGAGAAAATATCTAATGCCAAAATCTGTTATGAACTCTCTTCAGAAGAATAAATTAATAAGAATTTTTATTTTCATTGTATCACCTCTCATAATGCATTTCAAAAAGACAGAAACAAGCTGTTCTATCTGGAGCTCCTCAACTGCCGTCAGGTAATTTTGAAAGTGATAAAATATGACATTAATGTGATTAATGCAAGCATTTTGTAAACAAAACAATTAAAAATAAAGCTGAGTATTAGTTAAAATTCATGGTAATTGCAAACCTTCATTAACACTGCACAGCTGAGGACATTAGATAAAAGTCTTAAGAACTGCTTGTTTTTCAATCAAGCCCCTGCTATTGAGTGTTTTGTAAATAGTAATTTATTATCAACTTGCAGGATAGTTCCTAATGTCCTTAAATCACTTAAAATTTTAATCTAAGCTGTTTTCTTTAGTTTGTTTTTCTGTTAAATGTAAGAACACGAGAGGTGCTGGCTGATCAGAAGTGCTGGCTGTTCAGAAGTGCTATATTTCAATGGCAGAAGAGAAATCTGAAATGGTTATTATTCCTAAGAAAACTGATAACATCAGAACAGAAGCAATCTTGTTGCCACACTACTTTAGCATAATGAAAACTGGCAGAGCAGCATCTGTTGTGTTTTAGAGCCTGAGTGGAGACATTTCCCTGCTACCTCTGATTGATACCGGAGATCCATCACTCAGTACAGAGGCTGAGCACAGCTAATGTATTTTACTGGTATCTTATTCCATCCTTATTTGACAAGGGGTAAGATAAGCACAGCGACATATGAACATGGTACAAAACTTGAAAGTATGCTCTGTGTTTTTAGGGGTTTGTGTTCATTTGCCTTTTTTTTTTTTTCCCCCTAAGAGGGCATGATTATTTAAGAAAAATAGAATAGGACAATTAAATCATTTTGAATGGACAGTTTAGCCCTAATCTGTTAATATCACTCAGCAGTGCATGGTGTTCTCTCCTACATCATACGACAAGGTACAGCTTCACATGTCCCTCCATTCTCATTTGGACAGCAGTCATCTGTGGCACTGTGTTACAACCCTAAATGAGTAGCTAGGAGTTTGCTAGAGAATTTGGAAGTACGAGCATTTCCCAGTCTTGAACAAAACAAGTCTGAATTTGGGTAGTACTGCTGCTGCAGAATGCAAACCTCCTCCAAAATGATGGATTCTCTTACTTCTGAATTTTTCTAACTCTTTTTGGACTCACATGATATTTAGGTAGAGAAAGAAGAGAGTGGTGATTTTACTTTGACAGGTCACACTTAGGAGAATGACACTGGACTACTGCATACATTCTATGTTTCTACATTATATTGTAAAAAGACAAATAATTTTTTGAAAGAATAAAGTGAATAAAGAGCTAGGGAAAGCATTATATATTGAAAAACTTAGAGTTCCATCTGCTTGGTTATTTTAAAAGACTTATTTCATAAATCTTTTTGGGGCAAGTGAATGCTAGGTCCCAAAGGGCTTCATAACCTGGAAGGTAAAGGGATTAAAAGAGCAAATAGCAGGAAGCTGCAGACAAATGAATTAAAATTAGAAGAATACATTTCAAACTGGGAGAGAGATTAGTTGCTGGAAGAAAATCCCCAAAACTACCAAAGGAAGAGCCAGTTCCCCATGTTTTTATGTATTTGTATTAAATCTAGATTCCTTTCTAAAAGAAGACATGCTACAGTCAAACATGTTATTTGGCAGGGAATTAGGAAGATCTGAGGTGTAGAGCAATTCAGACTAGATTATCTAGTTGCCCATTACAGTTCTAACCTTTATAAAATGATGAAATATTCAGTTATTATGTTCTCTTTGGCTCTTCTCACTAGCATTGACAAAGGAGCATTTGCTTGGCTGCCGTTAGATGTTACACTGCATCCAGCAACACACTTCACAACCGAAGAAACGTAAGACCATTTACTGTTACGGGGACGTCATTCCAAATATGCAGCTTCTTGTTTGAAATGGATCGTCCCCTGGAAGTGATGTGAAGCATGTGAAAAGACAAGCTGCTTCTTTCATGTTTCCATGAATGCAGAAGATCCCTCTTGTCTGTCTATTGCCACTGGATTTATGACACAGAACACATTGAGCTATTGTAGAACCTGTCCTGAGGTAGCAGAAATTATAATTCCTTGGATCTGACAGTTGCTATCTACCTCTATAGTAAATAGCTCCTTTGATATATTATAAAGTAGAGTACAGCAAGATTTGTTCGATGTTTTGAATTACCAGAAAAGCAGATCTGGACTGAGCTGATAAAAGCTCTTTGTTCTATTTCTCTTTGCAGTAAATCACAATACAATACTCAACACAGTAACTATATTTGATGTCAGCATGTTTTGCTTACTTTCATAAATGTATAATTGCTGAATATGCTAATTTGGTCTATCTAATATTTGGTTATGGAGAAAAAACAAATACATCTAATAAAAAAAAAAACACAAAAAGAAAATCATAGTTGATAACTAACACAGCCACTTCACTGCAACAATAACAACATCAACAACAAATCAGAAGGCTAAACTCAGCCTTACCCTAGTTTGAAGTGAGGTAACTGAAGATGCTGGAGCTGTATTTGTATCAGGCCTAGACTTGGATACTACATGATAAAGCATTTGCAGGTTTTCTGACTGATAGAAGGATAATATAGTTGTGCCTACTCCTGTTTCTTATAGACATTGTGGAAGGTTCTTATATTTAGGTAGTGAGGATATATACAACATTTAAAGGAAAGGCAAGATACATTCAGGTATTCATCAAACATATTTCATTCCCACCTCAGTGGGATCAACTGTTTGTCTTCTGACTGAAACAAAAACGTGTATAGGCAGGAGTTGTAGTACTAGAAAGCTATTGAACTAAATGTGTCCTTGTTACAATGTTTTCTTTGTCTTTCAAAGGGACTTCAACGGTTTAGGAGTAAAATGGATAAAAAGACCCTAACCCTGTTGACAATCCAAGCCAATAAGAAGTTAATATATGCTATTGCAAGTTACTGACATTAAAAAAAAAAAAAAAAAAAAAAGCAAGCTTTAAAAAGTACTTTATTCACTTGGCAAGAAGGATTCCATTGGAAAAAAAAAACAGTTGGCAGCATTTCTGTTTTGTTCAGCCAGGAACCAGAAGCTATTGAGAAATTGATAGTTATCAGGATAAACATGTCCTCTTTTCCAGTTATCTCTATTTATTATACATGGTTTGATCACATCCATTGTCTGGTAGTATCCATCATGTGCTATGTATACTTTTTCTAAGAGTATATATCACTGCTATCTTGGGCACAAATCATCACTGATAAAAGAGGAAAAGCAGAAAGTAAAAAGCAGGAAGGGAAAGTTAGAACGTACAGCATACACTGTGTTCTCTGTTGTTGACTTGAAAATATTTTTAGAAGACAAGGAAGATATTAACAGTACAAAGACACTAAGAATTTCTGTTCTTTTAAGGTAAAAACTTATAATCAAAGTGAAAACCCATTTGTACACAGAACTTTAAATAAACTCTGATTTATTAAGTAAAGTAAAATTAACCTATGTATTAAAATACCATTTTAATTTAATTGTAAGAAACATGCAGATAGGAGAAAGTTAGTAGATCACTGCAGTATTATCTCTTTTGAGGTATGGCTTCTATTGGCAACAGCAATATAACCAGTATTGGTATGATATGATTTTGGGGTTTTTTTGAAAAGTCATAGAAACAATGAAAGTTTCCAACATTTATGGTACAGTTTCATTTAGCATGATGCTTACCAGAACATCACTTTGAATCATATTTTATCTATAACTGTGATCAGATTTGTTTGCCAATGATACCAAACTGAGGGGGGAAGTAGACACTTTGGAAGGGAGAGCCACCCTGCAGGAAGACCTGAATAGGCTGGAAGAGTGGGCTACCAAGAACCTTATGAAGTTCAGCAAGGACAATGTAAGGTCTTGCTCCTGGAAAAACATAATCCAGGACTGCAGCACAGCCTGGGATCTACTTGGCTGGGGAGCAGCTCTGTGGAAAGGGACCTGGGGGTCCTGGTGGACAGCAAGCTCAATATGAGCCAACAGTGTGCTGCTGTGGCAAAGAAAGCCAACAGCATGCTGGGTCGCATCAACAAGGGGATCACCAGCAGAGATAAAGAAGTCATTACCCCACTCTACCCAGCGCTTGTCAGGCCACACCTGGAGTACTGTGTTTTGGTCCCTGCTATGCAAAGAAGCTGTGGACAGACTGGAGAAGGACCAGAGAAGGGCCACAAAGGTGATCAAAGCACTAGGAAGCCTGCCGTATGAGGAAAGGCTGAGAGAACTGGGTTTGTTCAGCCTTGAGAAAAGAAGGCTTAAGGGAGACCTTATCACCATGTTCCAGTATTTAAAGCGTGGCTACAAAGAAGATGGAGACTCCCTTTTTACAAGGAGTCACATGCAAAATATGAGGGGTAATGGTTGCAAGTTACTCCTGGGGACATTCTGACTGGACACAAGAGAAAAATTTTTCACAGTGAGAACAGTCAGCCATTGGAATAACCTCCCCAGGGAAGTGGTGGATTCCCCAACATTGGACACTTTTAAGATCAGCTGGACAGGGTGCTGGGCCGTCTTGTCTAGACAGTGCTTTTGCCAAGAACAGTTGGACCAGATGACCCCTGAAGTCCCTTCCAACCTCGTATTCTATGATTCTATGACATATTTTATTTTAAAGTTAATTGAGGTCAGTGCCCCCTTAAAGCAGTTGGTGCATACTGTCATTTCGTTGCAAGGACCAAGAGCTATTGAAGAGTTTATTGTCTTTATGCGTATTTGCTTCTATGCCATTTGTGACGATACAAGTACTTAATGTAAAATTTTCTCATACGTGACGGGCCATGATGGGTTCAGATGACACTGAACACTCCATCTCCTCTGTCACAGAACTGTGCCATTCTCAAGCTAAGTATTTTTCTTGACACTTGAAAGCATTTTTTTTGCAGAGATTATTAAGATATCTATACACAGTAAGATAGGAAGAGGCAGGGTTCACACCCATATTTGGCTTCTCTCAGTATAAGCTGAAGTGAAGCATCAAATGCATGAAGATTCGTGCAGTTTTCCATGTTTGTAAGAGTAAGAACTGCCTACAGGCTCACCACAGATGGGAAATCCCCCATCAGTCAAAGGCACCAGGGAAGAGAATGAACCATGAGAAAACCATCCAGACAAAAGTTAAGGCTTAACTTGCTCACTTGCCACTCTGGAGCATGCTGTGTAGTGACCTTTTACAAGTAGGTCAGAGGACAAACAAGAAATTTTGGTCATGTAATTTCCAGGATAGGAAATACAGGAAATAATTATCAGAAAAAAAAGCATCTACTTGTGACCATAACAAAATTGTACTTGGAAGGCAATGCCAGAGGTTGCAAACAATATAAGAAGCAGAAAATATAAAGATTATTGCCTCAAGAATGCTGTTACTTAGAATGCCTGATTTTGTTTTCTAATAAGGTTGTTGTAATAATTCATAACAGTCCAGGGCCCACAAGCTGCAGAAGAAGATTGTGTCCTTTTCAGAAGATAAATGAGTGGACAGACTTTGGACTAATATGTTACCAATTCTAAGTTTATTTACTGCATTTACAATTCTTATAGCTTTGAAAAAAAGATAAAATCAGGCAGGAACAATCCCAGCATATTAACTCACAAATTAGGACAAATGACACAATCAGTGAGCTATCAGAACAAAGCTCTTCATTTCTTCAGTACCTCAGATGATTTAAAGACAGACAATTTTAAAATCTGCTCAGATAAGGTGGTTTTTTTTGTGCAATGGTTCAAAAAATAATTAGAAACAGATTTGTCTTACAGTTCAGGAAACCAGAATTTTTCTGCCACGTATCCTGGCATAAAGTTACACTAGGAACACTTAAATCACTTGAAAATAAATACCTTCAAGTTGAAAATAAATACTTTTAGAAGTTTTTTTTTTTAATTAAAGACATGAAAAATATAAAGTTTCAATAGTTTTTATTTGGCTCAAAATACCATAATGCCATAGCCTTTTTAATCATATTTCATCCAGTACAAAATAAAACTAATCTGTCCTGTGCTAGGTAGCTATAACTTCTTGTATGCACTACATGTAGGGACATTAGCCAAATTCTAAAAGTATGATCTCAAGACTAATTTCTATTTTAATGATGCTCTCCCCCAAACTTGGTTTATTCCATTGTGGCAATATGAAGCCATACTTTTTTTCCCCCAAATGCTTGCTATTAATTTTATTATTTATTGAAAAGTAATTTTCAAAAGTACATTGAAGTACTGTGACAGCCTGGTCTGATTCAGTGTTTACTCTGCTTTGATCAAGAGTGACTACATCTAGTGACCCTCCAGGGTCCTTTCCAACATGAATGATCCTCTGATTCTATGAGTGATTAATCCTGAAAACCTCTGCAGAGTAAATTAGAACACTATTCCCATCCCACTAGCCAAGATGAGGAATCCAAAGAGTTAAGTGACTTAGGGCAATAGCAGTCCTTGTCAAAGTCAGGTTTTAGTCCCCAGAGTTTCCCTATCTTCATTCAAAGAGACAACACCACACACTGACACTTTAAGAATGTTTTATGTAAAACTCAAAAGAAATTAAGACTGTTTCAGATGATTACCCAGAAGTTTTGATCTCTACTGAACTGAAACTTTGGAATATGATGAGGTATTGAACAAGAAGCAATGATAAAAGACTCTTGCAAGGTCAAGGTTCTAAAAATATAACTGAAAATATTCAGAGAGACATGGAAACATAGTGAGTTGACATCTTTCCTTTCTGTTCCTAAATTTAGGTTGACTTTCTGTGGCAGAATCCCTAAAAGTAGTAGAAAAGTTCACACCTCTACCCCTCCCTTACGAGATTATCAATCTCAATGATTCTTGTCATAGGGAGATGCTTTCTGACTGGCACAGGGCATGTCAGCAATACCTAATCTAGTGTATACCTGTTTTATTAACCTTTTGTTTGTTTGTTTCAGTTTAAGAGCTGTTCTCTATGATCAGTGTAAAATAAACCATGAAGACAAGTAAAGGGGCATGGGATTGCCTCAAATAGTTAGGTAGTTATTCTGTATCTGCGGTGTATTGCTCATTCAACCACACAGAAAAAAAAGAAAAAAGAAATCTTAGTGGTATTTACCCAAAATAATACATGCACCTCCTCTATTATAGTAGCAAGAAATAAAATCCCATGATTAGATGCATATAATAACTTATGTGTATCTAAAAATTAAAATATGTATAAATTATTATGCATATTTATTATACATAGTTATTATATAAATACATCATAATTTATAAATAAGTATAGTATATATACAATATATGTATATAATATGTACCCCATAATAAATACGCCAGTATTTGCCCCAGAGCATACAGAAAACATTCTTTGTGATTAACATACATTTATTGCAGGTATTTCATGTTGTAATACACGTGGATGAGGATTTCTTATCTCTTAAAGTTTTTAATGCAAATTACTGTTTTGCTTCTTGTATTCCTGTATATACCATGTAAGAGCAGATTCCCTCTAGTTTAAGGGTTAAGCTCCTTAGAAAACAGTTTTGTGGCACTTCTAGTTAGTTCTATATTTTTTGGTCATTCTCCTGAATGTGGCTGACAAAGGTACCAGATGATTTCTGCTATGTGCTCCTTCAGTAATTGTTGAAGTCAGTGATCTTACAGAGACCTTATCCTCATTACTCCAAATGGGGGTCACATTACTGGTTTTCTACACTAAAGATCAGTACTGTACAGCTCAACATCTTAGAAATACTTTTATCCTATTCTAATTAGAAAATTGAGGAAATTAAACATATTGAGCCTGAATCTCGTAACAGGAGGGAACTTGAAGATAATTGGAAGAATGTAGCAGTGCCATCCAAATATTCTCATTTTAACAAATGCCAATTAAAATCAGAGATATTATAAGCTGAAAGATATTTTTTCTTTAAAGTCCAGCAGCCTATGATTCTTTGTTGATGAACTTGGCTCAGTACCTAGAAGAAAAACAATCTCCAAATTAGAATAAAGGTATTCTGAACCCTTAAATGAACATATTTACACTCTGTTTCAGTCCATAGATATTCAATCCCCACTTAACTAGAATAATGGTTAAGCAAGTTTTTAGCACAATTTTATCTCATGGTTATATGCAGTTCTTTGCATTAACAGAAGGAAGGGAATATAAACAAAAAGAAGCTAAAACAACAAAAACGACAAAATCTATTAATTTCATGATAAGGTATGTCTCCATATCCAAAGGAGAAGTTGAGTATGATTGAAAGCAGTGTAATAGCTGGGCTGGAGTCAGAAAATTTATATCAGTGCCAAATCAATTACAGGTTGCAGGTGTCCAGAATTAATTAAAATAAATTGCTATAAATCAGGCATATCTGCCATGAGTGGAGAAAAGCAGAAAAGAAAGTCAAAATAAAAAAGTATTTCTTTTTATAGGAAAATGTCTCTTCTCAAACTCCATTAAAGTGTGCTTCATTTTTAGAAAGGGATTCATACCAAATGACTTTGTTGCATCTGATGTTTATACTTTCTGTGTTTAAGATTAAAGGAAATACAGCTAACAGACATTAAAATAACCTGAATTCTATACTACACAGACAGAAGCTTCGGTGCAGGTAAATAAATATTAATTGATACTTGCAAGTATACAGAAAAAAAAATATAAGGACAAATATTTAAGGATCCTAAATGTTAGAAACCATACATATAAAAGTGCTAATATGTAAATATGTATGAACATTTTTCAATACTATTCTTTGTCATTAAAAATTGTTAATTTGTGAAATCATATCAAATAGACAATTCAAAAGTCAGAAAAATTGCTGTCCTATAAAAACCCCTACAAAACCACAGAAGTCCAATAATTGAAACAATGCAGTGTGTTTTCCTAAATTTTAGGAAAAGGATTAGACAAAGTCAACTTCTACATCTACAAAGTTCCAAGGACAATGAATTTGCAATACACATGACAGAAGTCACAGCAATGTTGTTTTCACTGTAATGGGTGACTTTCTAAACTAAAAATGTTTGTGAAATATATCAGTTTCCAGTGATTCAAAGATCTGTCTGAACATCCAATACATCAGAGCCTTGCTTCTTCCCTTCTCTGAAGTTAAATTAAAACTTAAACTGTAACCAAAAAATAAAAAATAAAAGAAGACAGATAAAATTCCAGGAAGATGGAAAAAAGAGAGAGAAAAAGCAGAACGCCAGACAAGTATACATGCTCTGCTATAAATACAGCAGGATGAAGAACAGAGTATTAGGGAGTGAATAAATCTGATTCTGCAAGCTTGCAGCCATGAATGTGAAGGTCTATTTGAGTAATTGAGGCAGGAAAGTCACTACAATTCGGAATGCTCTTCAAATAGAAAGATCTTAGGTCTGTGCCCAAGACTCTATGTGGATTTACTCTCACAGAAAACTGCATTTGATGGTGAGGTCTTGAAGATGGGATTTGTCTTCTCTCAGCTACTTAAGAGTGTTGGGTCTTGTCTAAGGTACATGTCTGGTTCTCTCTCCCTATAGTGAGCAGACAGAAATAAGCATATTGGGACAATTCACATCACTAATCTTGGATGGGCATTTTGGGCTGAGTGCAACACTCTGACCAGCTTGTGCTTTACTGTTTACCAAAAGACTAGACGACTAGCTTAGAAAAAGAGCCCATCTTCTGGATTGCTAATGCCTGGTGTGACTCAAACCCTCAGTCTCTGCTGAGAAAAGGAAAGTAAACCCTGTTTTGCCCAAAGTGGAGCATGAGGCAATGCAAAAGTCAGAGACATCGCAGTTCCTCTGCTGACAAAATCACACCTGCAGGACTCACGGGGACCATTAAGGTCGTGAGATGCCTGCTCATTATAGCCGTTCCTCCACAGACACTCTCCTGCAGTCTGGGCACAGACTGAGGAGGATGCCATCAAGAAGCTGCTGCTGCTGAATACTTGCGTAAAACGCACAAAGATACTCAAATCGTTATGAAAGGGCTACATAACATCTGAATGAAAAGCTTGGCTGACAGTGGATATCAAAATGAATCCAGTGCACTTTCTGATTTTGATAGACTTTTGGTTCTGATCCTTACTAATATTTAAATCAGGAAATGGGAAAAAGTGTATATGTGTATATATACATATATAAAAGCACACATAAAAGCACATAATATGTATGAGTGTGTATGTATATATACATATAAGTAATACGCCTAGCATTTTTTATTAAAACAATTGTTGTGCTGCATTTTAGTCGTGATTGTACATTACTCAGATGGGTGTTACATCAATAAAAACTATTGGTTTTTTTTACATCCTGCGACATTTGGTGAAATGTGTTTTTTTAATTGGTAGTGTTTATGAATACAAAAGGAATACCTACTAGACAGGGCATTTAGTCCAAGATAACTGAAAGGGAGAAAAACAACAAAAGAGTTTGATGGTGAGGAGAGGAAGGAAATTTCTGTTGTGCATGGGAGCAGAGGGTGAGAGAAAAAGACGCTGGAGTCAAGGAAGATGAGGCGGTACGAGCTACAACACCCCCAACACTCACTAAAGCATCTCAAAACACAGTGTGGAACCCTCATGTGTTTCTGAATTGCATGCAGGGATGGTACAAGCCTGTAAATTCCCTCTGGCTTTTGCTGTGTGGTACGTTACACATGCAGTCCCTTCCGCCTGACAGAAGTGTCAATAAATTTAGTTACCTATGCTATCTTGAAGAGGAAAAGAGGTGAGAAGAAAGCATTGTAAAAAGAGAGCTACCTACCAAAAGTAGTAAGTCTAGTCAAGAAGCTATTAGCAATGAATTTCCTTAGTTACCTGTGCTACAGATCAAGAGCTCAGCTTTTGAACTGGCTTTTCAGGTAAGTTAACTAAAAGCACATACACTTATAAAACAAGGGGATGACAGCTGAGAATGTGAGAAATCTGTAAAAGAGATGATGAAGGGAAGACTAACAACTCAACATTATAAAATGTCAGCTAGTAGACAGTCTCACTGAATAGGTCTAGTGGAGACACAAAATACTAGAAACCTTGTGACCGGGGACAATGACTCTGGCCGGTTTGGGGGTTTGTGTACTGTAAAACATCTATGAGTTTCATTTGCTTCTAGATTTCTGGTTTGAAAGAGGAAACATTATGTGACTCAAACCACACAGTCTGAGTTACAGCCTCATTTTTCTGCTAGCTTGTTTCACACAGCTCCCATTCACACACGGTTTCTCAGGGCATAATTTGGCCTCAGATCTCATCCACCAAATCAAAGCTTCTTATTGTTTTTTAGAGGCAACACACACAGAGGCAGATAGATAATAAACCTGCATCGTAGTTACAACCTGTGCCTGAAGATTTTTAATAAAATGGTGCAGATTAAAATGACTGTTCTCATATATCATCATTAATGTGGTAAATGGCTCCCATGACCCTTTGCCTGTCTATAAATCACAAACTATGAAGATATACCAGGGCGATCAGATCAGTCAGTGGACATTTAATTAAGTGCACAGTTTTTCAAGCTTCTATTTATAAACAAGCAGAAGTAATTTTTCTCCTGCAGTTGAAAATTCGAGTCCAGATGAAGGTTTAGATTAAGATACTTTTTCCAGCTTATATGTTTAACCAAGAAAAGTGCTTACATTATATCACTGAAAAAGCACATATCAAATCCTACAATCTTCTATGGACAGTGTTTAGCATTTAAAGAAGATCTGATGAGAGCTTCAGCATGTGTCAGAGAAAATATTTCTGTTGTTTCCATGTGTCATATTTAATATCAGTCTCACTAATACCACTAATAATACTTCAAAGTCTTTCATTATGCTGTGTTTGTGTCTCATGACAAGCAACGTGTCCTGGGACAAACTGCCAGTGCCAACTTTTCTACATGGAAAACATAAGCTTTTCATCTTGACTTTTGGAATTTAAATAATGAATTACATTTCTTCCACAAAGAATGAAACCTGCTTACATAAGCAGCATTTGTTGTACCAACTTGCATCCTCATCTGGGAACTGCATGTGCCTAGCACAATGGATGCTAAAAGCATTCATATCAAGTGTGTTATTGGTACATTTTTGGTAGCTGAATTGTTATAACAAAAAAATTTTCTTGGGAAAAGAACAAACGCAATTTTATTCATTCCTTTCCATTCAATTTTCAGCCTTTGTTTGGTTTATGAAATAGCATTTTATGAAATTGTTGATCTCAATTCAGATGTTAGTAGACAAAGTTAAAAGACTATATATAGATCAGTCACATTTATGTTCCGATATCTTTTGGCTAAAAACTAACAAACCCATAAAATGATAAGCAAAGTTGTTGTTCAATATTTGTGATCCTCTGATTTTACCTGAATTCAATTATTCACCATCCTTGATCTTTCTCTTCTGACTTTGAATAAATTACATTCATTCAAATATAACATTTTTTCTCTCCATAGACCTGGGATAGAAATCCCCTGAGATAGTTTTAAATGCTAAAAATAATCAGCTGGGATAATATGCAGTCAGACATTTCAGTTTCTTCACCATGTTTTGGGCTCAGCCTATGAAATTTTTAATGGGAATCTAGTATTTCCTACAAAATGAAAAAGATGCCAGTTTGCAGTGCTTTAACTGTTTCTTGTTTTGGCCTTGTCTGATAGTAGTTCTTTGCTTATGGTCAGTTTACTGTTAAGAATGTGGCAAGAGCAGCAGCTTGTAATTTGTCAAGACTCCTTGAGACTTCTTTTAGTTGCTTCAGTAAGTTTAATGCCTATCCACAGAGTCCCTTGTCTAGAATCCTTCCTATTGATCAAAATTCTCTATTTGCTAAGTGCAAAATCCAACTCAACATTATATGGATAATAATGTCACAGAGCAATCTACCACAGAACTCTGCAGAGTGCTGTTAAGAACCTGGGGCATGGATACTCATTTTTTCAATCACCCTGCTATGAGAACGATAGCGGTTGAAGAGAAATTCCTAAGCTTCCAGAATGTGCATTGAAAGTATGGCAGATTTTTTTTTTTTTTTTCCTAGCAAGGTTTCAACATTGTACTAAAGAACATTAAGCCACAATCTAGCAGGAGAAATTCCTGTTGTCAACATTTAAGGAGAAAGGAAACTGCTTCTGAAGCCCTGAATCAAGAGCTTTAAAGCAGAGTATGTTTTCCTGCACTTTGTGTTCACTGAAGAGTCACTTCTTTTTTTGGATGAGCTATTCTTGATCAATCTCAACATTCTTTCACCTTTTCCTACATTTTTTCTTGAAATATCTATTGTGGAAAAAAGAATGCAAACCTTGTTGTTTGCAATGTTACCAGTTGTATTGGGTTTATGTGGCAAGGTTTTGGTAGAGGGGGAGTTACAGGGGTGGCTTCTGTGAGAAACTGCTAGAAGCTTCCCCTGTGTCCAACAGAGCCAATGCCAGCCAGCTCCAAGACGGACCCACCACTGGCTAAGGCTGAGCCCATCAGCGATAGTAATAGCACCTCTGTGATAACATATTTAAGAAGGAAAAAAAAGTTGCAGCAGGCACAGAAATGGCAGCCAGAGAGAGGAGTAAGAAAATGTGAGAGCACCAGCCCTGCAGCCCCCCAGGTCAGTGCAGAAGGAGGGGAGGAGATACTCCAGGCACCGGAGCAGAGATTCCCCTGCAGCCCGTGATGAAGGCCATGGTGAGGCAGGCTGTCCCCCTGCAGCCCAGGGAGGTCCACGGTGGAGCAGATCTCCACCTGCAGCCCGGGGAGAGAGGACCCCACGCCGGAGCAGGGGGATGCCCAAAGGAGGCTGTGACCCATGGGAAGCCCGCGCTGGAGCAGGCTCCTGGCAGGACCTGTGGACCCATGGAGAGAGGAGCCCACGCTGGAGCAGGTTTTCTGGCAGGACTTATGACCCTGCGGGGGACCCACGCTGGAGCAGTCTGTGCCTGAAGGACTGCAGCCCAGGGAAGGGACCCACGCTGGAGCAGTTCATGAAGAACTGTAGCCCATGGGAAGGACTCACACTGGAGAAGTTCATGGAGGACTGTCTCCCATGGGAGGGACCCCACACCGGAGCAGGGAAGACTGTGATGAGTCCTGCCCCTGAGGAGGATGAAGCAGCAGAGACAACGTGTGATGAACTGCCCCCAACCCCCATTCCTCGTCCCCCTGTGCTGCTGGGGGAGATAGGTAGAGAATCTGGGAGTGAAGCTGTGCCTGGGAAGAAGGGAGGGGTGAAGGGAAGGTGTTTTGAGATTTGGTTTTATTTCTCATTACCCTACTCTGATTGATTGGCAATAAATTAAGTTAATTTTCCCCAGGTTGAGTCTGTTTGGCCCTTGACAGTAATTGGTTGAGTGATCTCTCCCTGTCTTTATCTTGACCCATGAGCCCTTTGTTGTATTTTCTCTCCCCTGTACAGCTAAGGAGGGGGGAGTGATAGAATGGCTTTGGTGGGGACCTGGCCCACCACACCAGTGAAATGCTTCAGTTGCTTCTGTAATTAAACTGTTAATTTTGTACTATCATGAAGCCTCAGTTAGTTCAATAGATGATAGTAATTTTGTCATCAAATATTTCCTTTTTCAGATGCTTTTAAGGCACAATTAATTGTATAGTTTTGGTACTTTCCTCTGGCTTAGGAAAGTATCTGCCTGATTTTCTTTTGTCTTCCACATAAAAGTTGAGCAGAATTTTAATGTAATTATCTGTGTCTAGATTATCCTTCCCTTCAAATCCTTCTCCAGTCTACCCTCTAGCCATTCTTTTAGCCAAGCACTTCCCAGATGGGGCTAATGGGGCAGTCTGTCTGTCTGCAGCCTCCTTGTAATAAGGTCTGACCCTTTGTTACTGTGCTCATGACATGATACAGACTGGTACTTTAAGATCTACTGGGAAGCTCCAAACAGAGAGAAATTTAATTGCCAATGTTACGTTCTGATAATGCTTAAGTACTGAAAATATATTGACATGATATGTAAAAATAATAAACTTCTCAGAGCTCATTTCTTTCAGTTTGATCAATTAAGGAAGTCTGTAAGTCTGAAATGGTTGCAGGAAAAATCAGGTTTGGTTTTGGGCAGACATCTTTGAAATATTAGCAAGCAAGCAAATGCCTCCTAAAATCATGTCACAGTTGGAGACTATAGTGTGGATAGAATAATAAATAGTAATCATGGTTAATGCAGTTATTTCTGAACATGTGTATTGGTTTTATGTGGCAAGGTTTTGGTAGCAGGGGGGGTTACAGGGGTGGCTTCTGTAAGAAGCTGCTGGAAGCTTCCCCTGTGTTCGAGAGAGAGCGAGCACATACCAGTCGGCTCTGAGACAGACCCGCCGCCGGCCAAGGCCGAGCCAATCAGTGATAGTGGTAACGCCTCTGTGATAACATTTTTAGGAAGGAAAAAAAGTTGGGACAGGGAGAAACAGCCGCCGGAGAGAGGAGTGAGAACATGTAAGAGAAACAACCCTGCGGACACCAAGGTCAGTGCAGAAGGAGGGGGAGGAGATGCTCCAGGCGCTGGAGCAGAGATTCCCCTGCAGCCCGTGGTGATGAAGACCATGGTGAGGCAGGCTGTCCCCCTGCAGCCCAGGGAGGTCCACGGTGGAGCAGATCTCCACCTGCAGCCCATGGAGGACCCCACACCGGAGCAGGGGCGTTCCCGAAGGAGGCTGTGACCCCGTGGGAACCCTGCGCTGGAGCAGGTTCCTGGCAGGACCTGCGGATCTGCGGAGAGAGGAGCCCGTGGAGCAGGTTTTCTGGCAGGACTTGTGACCCCGTGGGGGACCCGCGCTGGAGCAGTGTGCTCCTGAAGGACTGCACACCGTGGAAAGGACCCACGCTGGAGCAGTTTGTGAAGAGCTGCAGCCTGTGGGAATGGCCCACGTTGGAGAAGTTTGTGGAGGACTGACCCCGTGGGTGGGACCCCACGCTGGAGCGGGGGAAGAGTGTGATGAGCCCTCACCCTGAGGAGGTGAAGCGGCAGAAAATAACGTGTGATGACCGTAAACCCCATCCCTGTCCCCCTTGTGCCGCTGGGGGGGTTTGGTGGAGAAATCCGGGAGTGAAGTTGTGCCCGGGAAGAAGGGAGGGGTGGTGGGAAGGTGTTCTGAGATTTCGTTTTATTTCTCATTACCTTACTCTGGCTGATTTGTAATAAATTGAGCTAATTTTCCCTAAGCTGAGTCTGTTTTGCCCGTGATGGTAATTAGTGAATGATCTCTCCTGTCCTTATCTCGACCCGCAAGTTTTTGTTATATTTTTCTCTCCCCTGTCCAGCTGAGGATGGGGGGAGTGATAGAACGGCTTTGGTGGGCACTTGGCATTTAGCCAGGGTCAACCCATCACAACATGACAGACAACTGACTCTTTTTTCACCATTTTTTTTTCACTGTCTCAATCATTCTGGATACGGGACCTGGGAGCAAGGACAGAAGCTCAGTGACTTGATTACATTTGATTAAACCTTGGGAAGCTACTCACTAGACAAAAGACCTGACTGTAGAGAAAACTGATTTTTATTAAGTCAAATGTGCAAAAATTCTAAGGAATTTGTATCTCAAGCAAAAGGAGAAACTTACTTGTGGAAAAGGGCTTCAGAACTAAACTAGATAAATAGTTTGAAAATTATCACAGAAATCAGAAAAGAGGCTATGATGGAGGGAAAGGGCAATATACAGAAAGGTAAACTAGGTTTTGCTACACACTGAAAACCAAATGATGTATTGCATAGGGAGTTAAAGCAGGGGGAAAGAAGAGCTGTTTGGGTCATTTGAAAGGAAGACAAAATGAAGTGTCTAAATTACAGTACTTTCTCAGTTAATGTCCTTCAATTCATGTTGAATAGAATGAATCAAGTATAAAAACGAGTGTTACTCTGAATAAAAGAACCCTCAGAGTATAGGAGATAATACCCAAAGTTATCCTTTGGCTTTTCTCAGCTGACCTCACATCACTGAGAAGTTAACCATATGTACCACTAAGGAATATGCCTGGCTCCAAAGAGAAACATACTGTCCATGGAAAGAAAAGCAGCTGAAGACTGGTTGTCTGAAAATGAAATCAGATGATACATCGAGGTAAATAGAACCATCTTTTTTGTGTATTTACAAAACAGATGACTTAAAAAGGGTAGTAGGCCTTCCTCTCTGCAGTAACCCGGAGAGGAGCTACCAGCAAGGTAGAGTTACCTATTTCTAGGCCATTTGTGCAATCAAGCATTTTGAGACCAAACAGATGACAGGGTGAGAATGGTGCCACAAGTTCAAGAATATAGGCAATATGCTTTTTATATGTTCACAAAGCTGTGTGAATGGTAGTACAGTAAATGCTACATAACTGTCATTAAAAAAAGGGCCACAATAATTCCCATGTGTGAGTTTAATTCCAATGACTTGGTAGAAGTCTTTTTTTTTTAAAATTTTATGTCTTATTTCCTAAAATGATACTCCATTCCTGAAAGCAAATTATCTACATTTAAAAAAAAAAACAGAAAAATCAACGCACCCTCAGAAGCAAAAAGTAACAGACAGACAGGGGTGAAATTAAAATGGCTTAATTACAGAATTAGAAGTTAAATAATTGAGGATATGATCTGCAAATGAACAGTGTTCCCTGTTCTATTATCTGACCTATGTACAGTCAGTTTTATTACACAGTTCTCTATACTCTGGGGTCCTGTTGGAAGTGTCTGAATTAGTTTATTTCAATATTATGTTTACACAGTGACTTTTTTCAATAATATTATAGGGCAAATTACATTCAACAGAACAGGAAACCCCTTGCTACGGAATAAATGAATTTTAATAAATAAGGATTCATTTACTGCTGTAGTTGCAAGTATTTCTTTTTATAGAAGTTTGTATTAGACACAAGGGATTCTCTTCAATACAAAATCTGGATTATACTTTCTGGTATATGCTTTTATCTGAGTGTCACATGAAAGTGCAGTTGAGCCATAATACAGAAATCAAACATCAAGCAGGAATCATGTCTTAAAGGAAAAAGCACATGTGCTTAAATTCAACAGTCTGAATTGCATGAGTCTTTTAAGCAGACATAAAAGTTTAGAAACCACTGTGTATTAAGGGAATATCAAAGAAGATGTATGGTATCCCTGAGTGGGTATTCAGTGGACAACAAAGGACTATCATATTGGCCTTGGTCCTGAAAAGGGGCACAGAATGAAAACCCCAAACAAAACAGACCAACACAACTATAATAATACTCTCTGCCTTGCATACCCAAGTGAGGAAGTATTGAAAAACTGATTTAAGACAGAATCACCACTAAGGGGAATATGGTGGTAAAAACTTCAACTCATAGACCTTTCTGAATGTTGCACTTAGCTCTTGAAATAGTAGGAATTTTAAGTCCCCACAAATACTACTTTTCATCTGAAGGATATTCAGTATAGAGGTAAAGTATATGGTGCCATTCATGGCTAACTGCTATTAAAACCAAGAACTCACAGTGAAAAACAGCATCTGTGTTGTCATATAACCCAGGCAATGTAAACAGAAGGCCTTTTACTTCCCTTGTTTTTACCTAGAAAAAAAATGTACTAAGTATTATAATTCCCATTACAAGGTTGTCAGAGCAAAATTAGTGCATGGTGTGCTCTGTGACACGGATTGTTCAGAGCTTGCTGAGGCATGAAATCGGAATGAGGAGAAATGCTAGAACGAGGAGACAGGCTGAGGAAGATTTGTCTGCAGCTACAGAGATGTCAGCCATGAAGTCTGAGCTGTTTAGCATATTTTCTCCTGAATCCACTTAAGGTCTAAGGTAAATTAAAGGTACATTAACGTTAATAATTTTTTACCTTTATTTATTGGAATGTTTGCTTACAATACAAGGGATTTCAGTTTCTGAGTTGTAAAAGATTCTGTATATTTCTGTGTTAAATAGCATGCTATTTTCAATACATCTGTTAGCAGCTTACAAACACATGGCTTTGGCACCTTGTTTTACTTTTCTATAAGACTGTAGGCTGACTTTCTTTTGGAAAGAAAATTAGACTTATCCATTACAGATTCTAAAAGAAGATTTTTAGCATCTAAATTATGTTCATTGTTTAGATTGTTAAAACAACCACAGTAGGGTTCGTGCTGCAGAGAAAATAAAGAATCCTTCAAAGAAATGGCCTGTTTTCTTCAGTTCAATGCCTTTAAAGTCCAAAAATGCTACTCATCAAAAGGTAAACTTTATGCAGAAAGGAAAATTTTGGGATGGAGAAGAGCAATTGGACCCACAACTCAATCACAAGTGAGTCACTGATTATTAAACCATACATGAAGACAGAAATCCAGGGTGATGCATGTTACTGTTGTTGCAGTGCAGGGTTTTGAGTCTTCATGTCCTACAATCTTGTCTGGCTCTTCCATCAGCCTACTGCAGAGCAGCCACTACTCTGCACAACCCTCCGTCCAAGTCCATTTACTGCCTGATACAGATTCAAGCTTGAGGTCAAACATGTACCAAAGGTGGTAAACCCTCTCCAGCACTGAGCTATTGCTAGCTTTACAGTAAAGGGATTTCTTTCCTTTCTTCCCTGACCAAAGAGTTGCAAAGTCTTAGTGTAGCTTGGATTTATAACACAGGGTAATTATAAAAGGTGATTTTTTAAAAAAATTTTTCTTTAGAAATACGAGGTGGACACAAAATGAGGTGACCAAGAAAGTACTGAGAAAAAAGCAAGTTGAGAGTATGTTCCCATCCCGGATGAAAAAAATACAAACAGACAGTGAAAAAATCAGCTATAGAACAGACACAGTTCCCAAAGCACAGCAAGCAGGAACTAGCTGTTATTGCCACAGTTCCCATCTTCTTTTGAGAGCTCTTTCTGGCATCTTCTAGTGACTTACCATTGCTGGTGAGGGTTGTTTTCTGGAGACTTTTGCTTCTATCAGCTAACAGGAGGCTTCTGTTGCCTGTCTTCTGGTTAGAGGTGGTCTGTGCTTTCTGCCTTCAGCTGACTGCTGTCGAGAAGCGACCTGAGCACCTCTTCAGCTGGTGCTTGAGAGACAACTGTGTAACTGTCAAGCTGGAGTGCCACTAATAGAGACCTAGCAGTTGTTACTGCAGCAGGCGTGCAGACTGTGAGATGCCAGGGAGGACGGACAGGAGATTGATAGGGTCTTCTCAGAGACCCTGAAGACACAAAAGCCCAAGCTATGTGAAACAAGAAAAGAGGGCCAGCTATAGGCTACGGTCAAAGGAACAGTAGGTGGAAACTCTCAAGATGGGGGAGACTGGAAAAGCATGACTTCAGGCAACAGCAGTCTTTCTAGGTCTTGACATGAGGATTATTTACACCTGTAGATCTGCAACTTCAGGACAGGCATAGTGCCCTGAGAGCAGCTGAGGAGGAGGAAGACTCATCAGAGAAGGTATCAAAGTTGGCTGACCCTGGATCAAGCATTTGCATAAAGAGGAAAAGGTGAGTGATCATTACTAGGGGCTTCTTCAGGTGTGGTGGGGAATGAATTGGTTGCACTGTCTGTTTCAAAAATCTGTAATCAGTGTTATAAAATTCAGCTGGTGGCTGGCTACTAGCTGGTATCCCTCATGGGTTTATGGAGGGGCTAGAGCTGTTTACTGGTGTTATAAATGTCCTGTACAATGGCAAGGAGTATACTCAGCAGATTCATAGATGATATCAAATTGAGAGGGTGATAGATCTGCTGTAGAGCAGGGTTGTTATTTAGATGGACCTCAACAGATAGAGAAATGGGCTGAGACAAATCATGTGATCTTCAGTAAAGTTCTACATCTGTAAAAAATAGCTCTGTGCACACAGACTCAGCATGACCAGGTCTGCAGAAAAGGACCTGTGGTCCTGGTTGACACTAAGCTGAATATGAATCAGCAACGTGTCCTTGCAGTAAAGAAGGTCAACCACCTTCTGAGAGTAAAAATGCAGCTGGCAGGTTGACAGAGGCAATTCTTCCCCTCTCTTTGGCACTTTCCCTTTTGGGATTGTATCTGGGGCATCGAGTACAAGAAGGACATTGACATACTGGAGAGAGTCCAGAAGAGAGCCACAAAGATGGTCATGGAGTGGAAGCACGTGACATATGAATAGAGGCTGAGAAAAGTTTTTTGTTTCAGGCTTGAGAAAAGAAGGCTTAAGGGTAGATTTTTTTTTTTTCTGTCTATATCCACCTATTGGAGAGTATCAGGAAGACAGAGCTGGACTTGAAGATGCATAGAATAAGAGATAACAGGTGCAAATTAGAATGTCTGACTAAATATAAGGAAAAATAAATACTGTGAAGGTGTCCAAATACTAGAACAAGTTGACCAGAGAGGTTGTAGAATCTCCATCCATGGAGATATTCAGGACTGGAGTGGACAATGTCCTGAGAAACATGATGCAGTTAGTCCTGTTTTGAATGGAGCGTTGGACTAGATAGTTTCTAGAAATCCTATCCAATCTCAGTTATTCTATAACAGTCATGCTTTCCAGGAGCACTGTAATGTTACAGAATGATACAAAATAGAAGAAAGAAAAGGAAAATAAAGAAAACATAAATGGAAAAAAAAGTCATATTTTGTTTATAGTAAGTCTTTACTAACTAGCTCCTCATGGATATACATTTTGCTTTGGACTGATGACTGTGAAAGTCTTGGATTTGACATTGTTAATAAAGGTTATAAGGATCCATTCGCAGCAAAGAGGTACCAGAGGTGTAGAAAGGAAAGTTTAAAAAATTGCTGATAAAAAAAGAATAGGAATGTAAAGGTGTTTCAAAGTTGTGTGTTACTATATCAGGATAATAGAATTGTCGATAAGTCAAAGAAATTTGTGGATGTTAATTTCTGTAGATAGAGGGATAAGGAATTATCAGGATAGGCTGAGTTTATTTGTAGACTTGTTTGGGCTCTTTCTAGTCTGGAACTTATTTTTGCATTTTTTGGTGGGGGGAGAGCTGTCTTTTGATTTTTACTAGACAAGACACTTTGAAGAAAGACTCATTAGTTCTTGGATTATGAGAACTTTCCAGCCAAGCTACAGAAAAACTTTTCAGTTCTAAACTCAAAACTATGAACAGTTAATGTTCCATGAGTGAAAGGGTTTCTTTAAAAAAACAAATATGTATTATCACTAAGTATATGTCACTTGGCCTAGTAGTGACAAATGTACTACACCAGGGGATGTTCTTGGGGTCATGTAGCTGCTGTACATATTGAACAGAAAGAAAATTTTGAAGAGGAAAGGGAAGATACAAAATTACAAAAAATACAAATATAAGATTAATAAACAGTCACTAAACAGTCAAAAGTCTAAGAAAGAGTCCTCTGAATAGTGGTAGTTGTTCTTGCCAAAGAATCAGTAATGAATAGGTCCAAGAATGTTGAAAGAGGTCATTCCTACAAAAGTAACAAAAATGGGGAAGTGAAAGGTCTTTCTGCTCTACGGTTTGAGAACCTTGTAAAGCTGAATGGCTTATGGAAGCTACATCAAACACTTAGCAGCTTCAGAAAGTGCATTTTCTGATTCCTACATAATCATACTTCTATCATACTGTATCACCTTATTATATTGGTACAATACCATATCATCGCTTTCCAACAATATTAGACTATGTAATGAGGGGATTTTACGCGTTGTGACCTTAAGTCACACATGAAAATAACACACTTTTCTCATAGGTCTTGCTGAGTTTTTAACTAGAAACTGTAAATTTTTAATCCTTTAAGGATGTTTCAATGGCTTTAGCACAGTTAATTTAATGACACTGTGGTAAAATTTAAATTATACATTTCCCAGCTTTAGGCTGATTATATCTGCTGTGAACATAGGGAAAGAGATAATAGCCAATAAGCATAATACAAAAAGCATATTAGTGACTGTGTACAGAGATGACAGACTATGGCATCAGGGGAAGAAAAAAGCATATTATATTAGGTCCAGCGAAGTGGTAGTTTTACTAAATATTTTTTTAGAAAACTGATAAAACCAGCATATTAAGTAACTTGGAAGTTATTACCTGCTAAAGTTTAAAAACAGAATACAGAAATGGTTTTTAAAAAGGATCTAGCAAGAGGAAAGTGGAAGGGAAGGGCAAGGTTGAGGAGTGCTCATTAAAAGTCTTCTACAAATACCAAATGCCTCAATTGTTTGCTCTTACTAGAATGTTTTCTCTTTTCTCAAGGTTAGTCTACTAAAAAGAAGTCTCGGTACATTTTAAACCTTCCTGTGTGCATTACACTTGTGATTCTTTTCCTTCTGCCTTCCGTTTTTTTTTATTTGTTTGGTTGTTTTTTTTGTTTTGTTTTGGTTTAGTTTTTTTTGTAGGGACTGTAGCTGTATATGGCCACTGAAAAGAAAAAGAGAAATACAGAAATCTCAGATATGTATGTTGAAAATCTACTTCCATGGAATTCACTAACATCAGAGTAGTCTGTTTTTCACTGATGCTAGTAATTTGCCATGGCAAAATTGGTGTTATACACAACTAGATCATATTAGAAATGGTTTCTTTTGTGGTGGTAAATGGATTTACAATTTACAAGCAGTGATGGATCATTTATGTTGCTGTTTTTCATAAACATTTTGAAATTCTTACCTCCTCTCTATCATTTATTAAGGAGAAACATTTAAAGTTCTTTTAAATTAACCCCCCTTGCCCAAAGGAGAACATGAGATTGACAGTGTTAAAGACAAGGAATGTAACTCGTAATCAGTAATAGCATGATACTGATTTGTGATACTAATTGCCATACTACTTAAGTAAATGAATACCTTGGCTTTCCTTATAGATAAATTGGTATAAAATTTTCATGAGGAGGTATGATGTCTATTTTTTTCACAGTGAAGCAAATCTGAACCTTGACAACCGCAAAGACTGATGTTCTACAGTACTTGAAAATATACAAAAGTGCAAACATGACAGATACCCCTTGTCCTGACCCAAAGTGTCTTTTTTTGCTGGATAAGATGTAGTTTCATTGCCATATATTGCTTAGAAATACATCATTGAGACTGCTGATTGGATAGTAAGTTTATGGTCATTTATGTATTGAAATCTGTTCATAGAGTTAGACAGAGGCCTGAAAATCATTGATCTTGAGTTGTTATTTTTTTATCATTACTAGGTGGATTAATTGTAGCTTGTTGTTTTCTAGCCTAAAGTCATTCTTTTTTTGTTACTAATCCCATTAGACTGCTAGTTTCCACCATACTTTTTTCCTAGATATCAAATCACTTGTTTAAGTTTTTGTATACAATTTAATTTTCTGCAAAGCATATCTAACTTTTTTTAAAATATGCATAGACTTATTCTTCTCTGGGAGCAATTAGCATATAAATACTGACAGCCCATGGATTTTCAAGACTGACAGAATGGAGAATGTCAGAATATAATGTGAAAGAAGATGCCAAATGCATCACAAATTCCCTTTAAATTTTGAAATTTATTAATAAATTTCATAATATAGCTACAAAGATCACTAAATCTTGATGCAATAGGTGATATTCTGTTGAAAAGCCACCCTAAGTAATTTAGATTTATGACAGATAAGGAAGAATATTCCCTGGGAAGGTGGCTTTCTAGTGCAAAATGAATTTCAGCAGCCCATGTATAGAAGATCTTTGTAGTCTGCACACGGATCATGGATGCTGACTAGCAGATCTAACAAAATACTGAGCATCACTCAAAATGTAGTTTATGTATAGCCCCTTTACAGGCTATAAATTAAAAGATACACTCAAAGTATATGCTCGTATTTTGAAGTCTGACAAGATTTCTCAATCCAAACAATCCGAGTTCCTTTCAAAAATTTCCCACAATACCTTCAGAATTTCTTCGTTAATATTCTGTTTCTTCCTAATTTAGAAATAGATTTGGTACCTACAGACTGAACGTTTTATTGCTATATGATAACATGTCACTGAATGACAGTAATTATTATTTATCTTGTCACTATTTCAGTGTGATTAATTCAGTGATAACGCCCAGAGATTCTGACTGAGGTAAGACTGTCATGTGTTGCACAACTTCAACAGTGATTATTTCTCTATCAGCGAAATAAATAGGCATACTCCTTTCCTATATCGAAGGCAGCTATCACAGAACTGTTTCCATCCTATTAAATGCTGTTAGCCTTTAAAACATGATGGCAGTACATGGACAGCCTAGCAGGAAAGGCTTTTGGCATGCACAAACTCCTAAGATGTCCAAGGACTACTTGGGGACAGCTACTTGATGCCGGCTAAAATCCATCCAGGGACTAACTGCTTAACAGCATAGCTGATTGCATCCCAGTGCAATCCCAGGTAACATTACAATCAGCTTTTAATTTACTTGTGGAGGTAAATCATCTGCCCTAACTGGTGTACAGCACATATAGGCATGAAAATATGAGACTTGCTCTGTGTGCTGTCCTGGACACTCCTCTTCTGTGAGCAGATGTCTTGGTCCATGGCCAGTCACTCCAATCCTTCCTGGGCTGCTCTGGCACATGCATATCTGCATCTGTGTGACCAGCTGACAAGGGAAATGTTCTAGCAAAAAAATAGCCCAGGTGAAATAAAGGGGCTATTTTTCACCTGAATCAGACTCCTAAATCTTTTCATTGTAAAGCGAAAGGCCTGAGACGAGGAAGGAAATTTCAGCAATCTAACTTTGTCACTGAAACCAGACCTGACTGCACCCATAGGTACAGAAAAGCAAATCTCTTGCCTAAGGTCCACAAAGAAGGAAACATTTCAGGCATGACGGATACTGGACTGCTCCTTTAATCATGTTCTTTCTAAGAGAACATGAGTAAAGAGTAAGAGTTGTTTAGGAGCATAAACAAAATCATTGTGTCGTCAAAACTCTTGTTGTGTAATACGATCAATTAGTAAAACAGTGCTGCTTTTGAACAAAGATCCTTTTTTGTGAAGGGATGGTCTTGCCATTTGTTTTCACTATTTAGTCAAGGTTATCATTGTTTCCCTTTCCTACTTTATAACCAGATCTCTAATTCCCATTATGAACCTGCCACAGCTAAATTAGACCATGATTTATGCAAAAATTGAAAAGAAGTGACTTGTGGAACTCTCTCAGGAAGATAAGAGTTTCTGTCATGAAGTTTCTCTTTCTTAATGTCCTCAGCATTTTTTCTCTTCACTGTTTTTTGATCATTAAAGTGCCACTTGGGAATCTGGGGATCAGCTGGTGGCACTAAGTTAAGTGTTTAAATTCCCAAGAATTTTAGATGAAGTTCCTGTTAAGGGCAAATTATGCTGAAAGTCATAGTCTGAAGAGCCTTAAGCAAAGAAAACCCTTTAGGTGACTGATGACTTGTCATATTCTGCCTGTGTGGTGCACAAACAGGCAGCCATTTATAACAACAGCAGAGAAATGAATCACAGTTAGAATTCATGAAGTTTGCTCAACTGATAATTAGTTGAGTTGTGTGAGCAGATATTCAAGCCATACACAGCAGATCAAATATTTTGTGGTTGTTAGCAACTTAAAAGTGTGGACCTCTTTAGCTTTGTCTTTTCAGTAGGGCTATGGGATATCTATCTATCTATCTATCTATCTAACTATCTATCTATCTGGGATACTTAAAGTTCAGTAACTGAGAAAAAAATCAAGAAATGCAATTACATGGAAATACCAGAAAGTAAGGTCATACAGGCTAAGACTCAGCTTCCTAAGTATTAGTGTCTAGTCAGTAGGTGCCTGAAGAGGTCCAAAACATCCACGTGTGCTTGATGGGTACTACGGAGTAATTATGTGAGACTTGCACTCTGCTGACAAAGCAGCTAGAGACCAGGGGTGTTATTGTAGGGAACTGCATATCTGTTTTTACACAATTAGATCCTATTTGAATTGAAAAATGGTAAGATATGATGGAACAACATTTCTTCAAACATCAACCCAACAAGTGAAGAAAAGAATGTTTTTCTAAAATAATGTATATTTCAATGCACTGTTATCTAAACATAAATCAAGGGTTATTTCCCTAAAAAGAGTCAGTGAGTGCCTAAACAGCTGTATAGCAGTACATGAAGTACTCTATTAAGGAGAAATAATAGAAAGTATTGTCCTGAATACCATTCCTGGGAAGAAAGACTGGGATGTTTCAGTTCAGAGAAGTCATTTAGGATCTTCTAGATAACAATTTCCTTGAATATAACCAAAGAATTCTTTTGGTAGCCTGTGGGAAACGCTATTTGTTAATGTAATTGAAACTCAAGTGTGGCCATTTTCCTTGGATATTTATCTGGGGACACTAAGTAAAATCTTCAAACTGCTTAATATGCTGTTCAATGCTGCTATAGTTGGATTAATTCTGAAGATCTTTCTTTATCACCAGGAAAAAAAAAAAGTGGTATTTTCACCAAAAAGTGGAAGGGCAGTAGACTGAGCTACTGTGCTGTCTATGTGTCTGATCACACAGGTGCAGAAAAGCTTGTGCCAGATACAAGTTGAGCCTGGTGCAACTTGGGGACTAATAGAAAAACTGAAAATTACAGTTCAGAGTATTTTTCCATCCATTTTACATATATACTTTCTTTTGCATTCACAGTGCACAGTTTTCAGTATAAACAAACATTATATGCCACAGTTAGATGGAACTGAAATTGTTTTGGAAAGCTACCACCATGATTATGAAGAAAGCATATAATATATACCTCTGCTACATGCAAATATATTTAAAAACATAACACAACATGTTCTAACCAAAGCACTATAAAATACAAATTTCACCTGCAAAATCAAATACATTTTTTCTTGTTTCTGCTCTGAAACACACTTCTTTTTATTTCCTCCTTTGATTTTTTTTTTTTTTTTTCATAACATGTGAGCTATAAAGCCATTAAAATAGGACTTTATAATGGAAACACTGTCAGGTCTTTAAATATAGTAGAATGAAGAGTAAAACTGTAATAGGAACTTGTCAAAACTGAAAATGAAGGAGTCTGGGAGACCAGAAGAATATAAAAACATGTCCATTTCTAGGTTTTTGAAAGATGATATCTTTAGATTTAAGTACTCTGTGTGCTTCCACTAATTGCATAGCAAAGTGTGACAGATGAAATACCTAGGCATACAGGACAACTACTTCTGTAGTTCAAAGATTTTGGTATTAACCTGAAGGTAGGTACAAGGCAATAGTCTCAGGCTTCCCTGTGTCTGTCTAGCAACACCGTGGAAATCCTATATTAGTATTTGGAATTTAAGGTCCTCATGCGAGATGTCTTTCTTCTCTTTCTTTTCTCTGACTTCTTTCAGAGCTGCTGAATGTTAGAGAAACGTAACTGAAAGAACACAAGATTATACAAACTTAGGTAAAGGCAAAATTTCAGCAGCCTCAGTTCACTCCTTCGTGTACTATGTTACACACAGCTTGAATGCTTTGTCTCCTTCAGTGGATTTATTTTTCATTTACTACCTATAGCTGATGATTCTCACTTAATGGGTACTGTTTAGTGTTTTCCTGTTCTTCATAGGTCAATGTGTGGCTTGAAATTTTATATCCACATGACTATAAAGACAGAATTTCCTCATTAATATTTATCCATGTTTTTAATGCATGATAGCTTCACAAATATTCATGTCTCTCTATTTTCAGTATCCACTAATTTTATGTATGATATTTAAAGACTGACTGTCAGAGCACTTACTATTAATATCCAGTACTTTGTTGTTCAATGACAGGCTTCTCTATGGCTGCAAATGAGTCCCAGTGATGTCAGATGAGGCACACAGTAAATGAAGGACATGTCAAGCAGATAGTAATTTTGCTACATGGTAATACACAGTGGGCAGGTTTTGTATGAGTGAGTGACATCTTCATTTTATGAATTTTGGTGGCCAAGCAGGTTTGGGGCAGCTCTGAATGAAGATTTTCATGTGTCATGGAAGAATTGTTGATATTAACTGATTATATGGCCATAATTATTATAGATCAGAGCCTCCCAGCTGATCGACACACTGATCAACTGATATGCTCACTGATGGGAAGGAGTAAGCAGACAGAGCCAGACTCCTCTCAGTGGTGCCCAATGACAGGACAAGAGGCAATGGGCACAAACTGAGATACAGGCAATTCCATTTATACATCAATTCCATTTAAACATAAGAGTATTTGTATTTCTTTACTGTAGGGGTGGTTAACCGGAATAGGAACAAGTTTCCCAGATAGGCTGCGGTGTCTCCGTCCTTGGAGATACTCAAAACCTGACTGGACATGACCTTGAGCAAACTGTTCTAGCCGACCCTGCTCTGATCAGGGAGGTTGAATGAGGTGATATTCAGAGGTCCCTGCCACTCTCAGCTGTTCTGTGTCTTCTTGAGATCATTCAGAGAAAAAGGAATAAAAAGTTTTTACCCACTTGCAATCAATAAAAAACCCACCATGATGTCTACTGCAAGAATAGGGATGTTGAAGTTTGTGTCCTGGCCAAACCCAGGCCAGGCTATTGCATTAAAACAATCTAAAATTCCCTCTACTGCTTAACTTGCCAAAAGTTTTCTTCACCTTATCTCCAGAACTCCTTCAAGAAGAAGTGGAATGCAGGGAACTAATTGCTTCATAGGAAAAATAGCTGAACTGAAGTGGCAGGTGGAGTAATGTTACTATTTATTTTCCTCACAGAAATGCTTAATATATTTAGGTCCTCAGGCAAAGTTAACCTTGGACCTAGGTGAATGAATATGAGCCATTATACAATGACCGCAGAGAGACTGGCACTGTTGTTCTGCTCGTGGTGACTTCTTGTGAGTCTGAACTTCAGAGACAATGTTTTTCTGCAAAGCTCGTTCTGTCATGTGAAGGAGAAAGCTTTGACTGTGCCATATGGAAAGGGAGCAGTCAATAAATGTAGAACTATACTACTAATGCATACATATATGTTTAGACATTACTGTATTTAGATTTTTTTTTTAGATTAAATATTATTCTGCATACAAATTGAGATATACAAGAAATATTGATAAAATAAGCATTATTATTTGCGAAGCTTCAAAAGGAAAAGGAACAAAAGCAAAATAAAGCAGCACAGAATTGGCACTATAAAAATCCTGCTTCCTCAGTTACCCATTTGTTGGTTATATTGTGCTATTTTTCTTATTTCTTGGTGGTCTGAATGGAGAAGAAAAAATAGGGACTGAATAGAATTCTGAGCTGTTAGGGTGCTTTTGAATGATTTTATTTTAACTATAATTAATGGATATGTAATGGAAATAATGAGCTAGAGTGAAAATTCAATAGAAGTTTAATGAGAAGAATATTTTAGATGTAGGAGAAGGAACAAAAACAGATGAACAAAGACTTATAATGCTTTTTAATACCTATGACTCCTCAAGCATATCTGTTTAAACATCAACTGTAGTCATTACTACAGAGCAATCTAGACAAGAAAGGTAGGTGACTTTAAGAAAGGGGTGAAACAGAGATTACAGCTCATGGAGTAATGGTTCACAAAAATTTGTGCAGTAGTAAATCATTAGAAAATACCTTCAATTTACAGAAGCCTGAACACAGGAACTGAATGAATTTATAAAAAAATTTTGTCCAGAATTTAATCATTGACTCTATTAGCATTACTCATGATTTATATTGATGTAACTGACAGCAGATTCCAGTCTATTCTACTGTGTATTATAAAGTTTACTGTCTACATAAAATAATGTTATTAAGTATCACTTTTGTTGCCTTCTTTTAACTTCACACATAAGTTTAAAAAATGTTTAATTAGAAACAGGCTTGTGACTGGCTTTCTGATCTGAATAGTCTAGGTCTGGGTCTTGTTTAGAAGTTGATGCTGAAATAGTAAATGAGGGTTTGATTACAGATTAGGAAGTATTTGACTGGAATATTTAAGAAACTTCACAAAAATGTTTGTTGATCACCATACTCTTGTCCAAGGGCCCCTAAATCCATGTTCCAACTAAAGATTTTATTACAAATCAAAGCTTAAACTTATTTTTTTAAGACTTGATTCCCAATAGAATCCACTTTTCTATAAAACTGAAACTGCTTATGAACTAAAAGATTCAAAAGTTCTTTACAAAATTCTTATGGACTAAAATCTCAATGTTCAAATCAATAACCAGAGTACACACTATCACAGGCTGCCATAACTGACACACAGTCGTCTATCAGCCTATGAGACAATACAGTCCAGAGGCAAGTGGTTAGTAAAGACAGTCAACAATTTTAATTATTGTGAGATGACTAATGAGATATGCAGCTTAAATGTGTTCCTCTACCTACACAACTCCCATTGCTGTTGTGCTCATGTGTGTTCTAATTACAAAATAAAAGTATAACAATAGCTTTTTTTTCCCTCCTCTTAACTTTTAGGTGAAAATGCTGATGAAATTATGTTTTTTGAATGTATTAACAACTCACTGAGATTATGATATATGAAAGAGTTTTGAATTTTACATGTAGTTCCTTTCAAATGCTGATAGTGATCATTAAATGTCCTGTATCAGTAAGCTTCACAGCCTATGTCTTTTTTTTTTGGAAGTTTTAATCTTCCGCATAGTAGACCTCCAATACCACATATTTTATTTCATTAAAATGCAGCTTTTGCAGCAGGTCTTGATCTTTACACCTGGTTAATAGAATGAATTGTGAATACTTTGGAATCTTTATTGAATAAGTATGTTTCTGTAGGAATAATTTAATCAAATTTAAAACATTTATCAGAGTGTAACCCTCAGAATGATACTTTTTGTCAGCAGGTAGTTGTGAATAACCTACTTTTTTTACACTATCTTATAGACTTGCCACTCATTCAGAACCCAGTTCAAAAGAACTGTTATAATATACAGATGCTTTCCAAGTGGAATCAAATGATCTGATTGCTCAGAATAATGATTGCTCACCAGAGCAACCCTAGGATAGGTAGACCGTGAGTATGAAGACCTTGAATTGGATAATCTGTTCAAGGATAAAAACAGACCAAGAGATGGAGCTCATGAAGACCCTTTCCATAGCTATGCTGCCAAGCAAGTGGCTTTAGTCTTTTGAATGAATCTAAAACATTTGAGGCTTTCAGACTGCGTTAAATTCCAGGAGCTGGAGTCAAGGTCTGACTGCAGTGAGAACTGTACCCCGCCATGAGTCCCACAGGAACAAACTCAGCCTTCTGCTCAGTTACAAACAAATGTCACTTCAAGTAGTTCTGTCAACCAGCTTTTGGTTGTATGGAGGAACACTTAAGGAGGCAACACAACTTGGAAGAGGTGGAATAGATGATAGCAGACCCATTAGTCAAGTGGAATTTCTTCTTCTCCATGGAGAAGAAGGTCTCTTTTGTATTGAGACTTTTCTAACAGATATGCATAAAAGGAGTGAATCCTTTTTCTGGGCTGTCAGACTTGGCAAAAGTAAACCACAGCATGCATTTGGTACAAGCAGTCTAGAAGAGGAATAAGCTGTGGTAGAAAAGAAAAAATATATCCTGCTGTTCTCTCCTTGCCCTTCCTTATTATTTAATCAGAATGCTTTTTAAAATAAAATATTTGATGGTTTAACACTCTATGCAAACTCATTACATGACAGTTCCTAACTGTTTTTTGCTGGCATTTTTATCAGCAGTCTATGAAGAAAGCCCAGTTTTAAAGTATATAGATGTGCTCATCATATCAGATTATTCCTTTTTTAAAAATGTTTTACACAGTTCCCTTCCAATGGTTCCCTCTCAGAGTGCCCAAAACATGGAAACACAGATACTACCTCCATTGATTTACACTTCTTTTCCCCAAATCACGATAAGCTTTCTCGTCTCCTCTTCAAACAGACTTTATTATTGGTGTTTAAACCATACTGTATGTAGAGGCAGAACTGAGTTCCCTTGAAACTGATATTCCCCTCACCCCTCAATAAACAGTAGATGCAAGGGAACTGCTCTGAATGACACAAGATACTCCCTGAACAGCTGACTAAAAATTAAGTTGAACACAACCGAAGTCTTTCAAAGCTTTGAAATAGCTTTCAACCAGCTTTTTATCTTCTGTGTTTCATCATTTGCCGTTCCAGCCTCTGTCAAAATAAGCAAGTATCAAAAGCTGCAAATACCAAAAATGTACCTCCAGAACTTATTTTTATGAGATTTTAACTTCAGAGTTAGGCTATGTTTGGACAGACATCAAGTAATTACCAAAATGCTTAACTGGTCTTGGATTAAAATGTGATTTACATGTGGTGATCAGAGAAACCATAGTGAGTTTTGTGGACATGAGGGGAAAAGGTCATGTAGTGAAAACAGTTAACTGTGTAGCTACAGCATAGAGGCATCAGTCTCAGAATATTTGATATTATCAGCTTCTTTGTAATATCCTTCTGTCATATCTTGTCAATGTGACAATACAACTCATACCTGTTAGTAAAATGTTGTATACAATGCTGTTTTGCTCTGCCCCTGCCTAAAGAGCCAATACGGCATGAAAATGTACCCTTTTTTCCTTCTCAGAACAAAACAAATGGCATCAGATGAAGATAAAACTCACCTGAATGAAATGGCTTTTGCAGCTAACGAGGACAGATGCACTCTACTGCTTTCATCAGTATTGCACAAATGAACAAAAAGGCCTTGCTTTTATCTTTTTGACTAATGGCATACAAGTCAGTTTAAGTGGTTCATTCACATACATTACTGGAAAGAAGATAAGATTGCTCTGTGTACTTAAAGACCATGTGCAGGGTGGCAAAACTATTCTAGTGTAGAGACACGCAATCTTGTAAAGTGCAATTACAGCTGGCATTTAACCTGCAGTACTTAAACTATGTTTAACATACAGAGCTGGACGGAACTTATTTAATCAAACTTATTCTGTTAAAACAGATGTGCTGCTGAGTACAGAAATTACTTGTATAATTAAATCCTATAACGGAATCATATTTTTCTTCTCTGAATCATTTTAAAGCTATTCTTAGGCAGACTTCCATTGTGATCAAGCTGCAAATCTGCCTTATTAAAACTATTTCAAATGAATAGGCACATTTGATATTTTATGTGGTCCTGACTGCTTCAACCTCTATGCTTTTAATACCCTCAAATACTAAATTTGTAGTGTCTCTACAGTGTAACTGAAGCATTTTTTGAAATGAGTAACAGAAAATAGAGAAAAAACCCCAAATAATAACTGCTTTTCATCTGTGTGCATCTCTGAACAATTTTAAGATTTTTCATTTCAATATTGTCAAAACAATAAAGTCACTACTGTCAGACAAATGAGCTTGACAATAATTATGCCATACCCATGTTAACATATGCATGTTCTTGTCACTTGCTGTATTTTCATATCATATCACATCACAGAATCAAATATGCAAACACAGTATTTAGTTTACCGAACAGGCTTCTGACCTCTTACTCTCCCTTAACGCTCTGTCTCCTTTCTTCCAAGTAATGGTTGGCTTTGGAGAGGCTTGTGGCTTGCACTCAATGACAACTTCTTGGCCCTTGGTAATAATTATTGTTTTCCTCATTTGATTTATTGGGAAAGTGGGAGCTGAAGCTGTTAAAAAGAAGTACATTAACTCTACAGAGAACAATCACAGCTTCCTGTTTCATTACATTCTAATAGAAGATTAGAACAATAGATTCTGTTTTGGGGATAGAATCTCCATTTTTGGCTTGGAAATTACTACACCGCAGATTAGATGGAATTTTACAAAATTTTTCAAATCAGCAGCTAAGACTGGATGGCAGGTCTATAATTAAATACAGTTATAAATTAGTGAGATGTCCTTCACATCAGTGTACAAAAGGAAGATTGCTTGAGAAGTCCAACAGCTTTAGAAACTAAATACTGTTGTTGATTTAGCTACACCTTTTCCAAAAATTTTGGATTTCATAGATAACTTGTTAGAAGTAACTAGTTCAAAATGAAAAGAAGGTTAAATTCCACAACTATCCACAATGCACTCTCTAGAGTTAATTCGTACAAAATGTATTACTGATAGAGAAATTTTATTGCCTTTTTTTTTTTTTTTGTCTGAATGCTAGGAATTGAAAACTGAGAACTTCTTAATAGAAGATATTTAACCATGTCTTGTTCTTAGTATTTCACTTTTCAAGAAATCCCATTGATTACAATATATCAGCTAAGTTAATAAATGTATCACAAAATGACACTAAGTGCTGTAATTTCACACCAAGAAAGGACAGTTGTTCTCAAGTAATCTCATTTGTTTGTGTGTTTCTTAAACTAGTTTTGCAAAACTAAAGCCTCCCCTGCAACTATCTCAGCCATACATATAGGAACATATTACACTTCATTGCCTTAAATATGTAGAAATTTCCTACTATTATTTTGGGTAATTTTCATACCAGAGCTATTTATATGGACAATTTATTCTGTTCTTTTCCCTTTAATAATCCAGAAAATTAAACACAACTGCTTTTTTAATGCAACATTATGATTAAAATTTAACAGGGGTACAATTTCACAAATGACAAAATGAAAGGCTGATTTTACTCCAGCAACATATAATGCCCATTTCCGATATTAGTGAACATCAAAGAAAGTGTATGGCTACCTGATATAATAGGTATACCTATTTTATAATAGATATAAAAAACAGAGCAAAAGAACGTTGCAACCAACAGGGATTTCTTTGCTGACTGAATCAAAAATGACAAAGGAATGTGATGGAAAGGGAGCAACCACTGACTGTGGGTTTTAATTTATGGCTAGACAGAAATATCTTGAAGAGTTATCAGTGAAATTCTAATGTTAGCCAGCTAGGAAATAGTGGAAATGTACTAGACAGAAGTCAAATGTACTATATTATTTCAGTAACTTCAGCTTTATTATTCATTTGACTGGGAGTTTACAAGAATGGTTCCCAGGTGTAGGTTTTGAAATTTGCAAGGTTTGAGCAGTGCAGAGACCTCTAGTCTCTGATATGGCCATTGAATTACTTTGATAGACACCTGTCTTCCAGCTATACCATACTCCAATAAAGATCATAAGACTCTTAAAAGTCTGTCTCACTTAACCCCGTGGAAGTCCTCTTATCACTATTGTCCCATTGTGTGTTACCACAGTTTGCTTTAAGGAAAACTAGAGTGTTAGAAAGACAAGCTTCAAGTTTTCCTTCATTAACTCCCCACTTCAGCTTTTGAATAATGAAATTTTTATTGTATTTCCAGGTAGCACTATGTAGTGTATTTGCTTTACTATGGATGATATTATCTGAAGTATGTAATTCCCAGTATTCAATCAGTTCTGGTGACTTCATAGGAAATGTATACACCTTTAAAACTAAGATTATGCTTAATTACCTTTGAATAATGGCCTTGTTATTCTACCTTGTCAGGTAGAAGTAATACTTTAATTTTAACAGAGACTGAAATATATTTATGTTCTCTAAGTTTCTTCTCCTGCACTTATTTTTTAGGTAGTAAAAAACATTTTTCCATTCATTTGAACTGAAATAGCCTTATATGAGAAATAGTCACCAAAGGTAACTAAGTCAGTAATTTATGAAAGAAAGTTTTCAGTTAACAGAAGGACCTGTGCTCTCTCTGGCAACAAAGGACCCACTCACACATAAAAAACAAGAATAAAAAGAAACCTACTTTTATCTGCTCTGCTAAGTTTGGACTGGCAGAAGCTGTTCCTTATCATAACAGACCAAGAACAAATGTAATTATCAAAGGGAAAAAAATGAACAGTCTGTTCTTTTTCAATAATACTCACCTAAAATCTTCAGCTCTGCACTGGCATAAATGGTGCCATACTTATTTTCTGCTAAGCACTGATACATTCCAGCATCTGAGACATTCACACTGTGGATCATCAGAACACCATTAACCATCTCAATCCTGCTCTGTAATGGAATAAAAGAAAAAAAATTCTATAAAAGCAAACAGGCACTGGAAATTTGCTGTGTTATTAGCTTAAGGCAAGGGGACAGAAGACACTATTAAGCTAAAATAAAACTGAGCAACAAATTTCCTTGGGCCTACTTTTTTCTTGTTATATAAGGAAAGACAAGAATAAAGCAGATGGGGAAGGGCAGAAAAAAGCTCCAAAAATATTTAAAGGTAAATATTTCTCAGTGCAAGTTCACTATCTCCAAGGCTTGCTCTTGTCTATTTGCTTGTTTGTCTGCTATTACCTTTACATGATTTTTAAAAGCAGTTCATCTTGGGAACTTTAATGAGGCAAGAAGTATACCCCAAGAAGTTGTGGGTATAACATATCTGATGATCTTCACATCTCTAGCAAATGTTTGATTTCAGTCACGGTACTATATTCGTAAAAGTAGATATCAAAGATTGCTTGCATGAGTAAGAGTGAAAGGGCCTAATCACCTTCATCATTAGTGCAAATTTCTTATTTGAAAGGTCCAGTAGTAGAAAATAGTTACCACAGCTGGAAGAGAAGGGGTATTCATAGCTGTTTATGGAAATGTGTACTTCATGGAGCCTGTATAATGAATAATTTGAAGAGCTATAAAATATCTCTAGGTTTCATTATTACAGTTATTGTAGGTTTAATTAAAAATTGATAAAGAATAAAGTGTTTGGGAATGCAGAGGAAACTGTGAAAAAAATTCTCTCTCTTCTAAGCCCCCAGTTTAAACTGAAATTTAATTTGAAATTTCAGAGCCTGATGCAACTAATGGTTTGGAAAATCAGAAAACCAAAAAGTACAGATATTTAAATTGCTTCAATTTCAGGACTAATAGCTCCATCTGAAAAGGCAGAAATGGATAAAGTAAAGGCATATAACCTTATTTTCAATGCCTCACAGCTTCAAAAGTAAACTATGTTTATGTTTCCTTTCTCATTGTTTGCATAATTGGTTGATGTTCACAGATAGAAGAGACATTCAGTGAAATGAAAGACATTATATCTTTTATATTCATAAATCCATTCTGTGAATTCATTTACAAATGGAGACGTTTTATCCCAGAATTGAACAGCTTTATTTTAATCTGGAAAAATGCATGAAATAAATTTAGAAAACTTTTCTTTCTAAATAATTTGAGACTATAAAAATGGAAAGGTGCTAGGCAAAACCCCACATGATATGGGCTGATGTGTTGACGATTCAGTGAGAGAAACAGAGCAAAGTGAAATAAAAGGCAGGCCATGCCATAAGTGGTCTTTTAAAAGGAAAAGAGAATTTTATTTAGATCTAATTCTGAAATGTATCAGATAGTTAAGACTTTACATTCTAGGATTCTTACATGGAGCATTTTAATGGTCTTGATGGTGAGTTCTGTTACTTGCAGAGAATTAATGGAGTTGAAAAGCGATGAAAATATAATAGTCATTGTACCTCTTACATCTGCCTGCTAGTGTTTTGAAGAGTATGATTATGTACAAACAAAATGTGGTAAATAACATAAGGTAACATAACATTGGGGAAAATATGAAGGAAGCTGATTCAGCAAATACAGCACATCTCTGAGTTGTTAGTATCTTCTTATACAGAAAAAAAAAATAGATACAAACAGAGTAATACCACTATCTAAAAGAAAAAAAAAACCAACGAACTAAGCATATTAGATATTGCTTAATTGTACATTATAGTATAATGGCAGATGTTGTTGCAGACACAGCTCAGAAGGTTCCATCTCCCATATATCTCTGAACTACAGTGAATTACTGATGAATGCGATTTGACATTACTTGAGATGGTTCAGAAGGGATGTGCACAGAAAACCTGCCTGTATACCAACACTTAAGAAACTAGCACAGAAAACAGTCATTTCTGAAGTACTTTTCTGAAGTACTTTTCAGTACCTTCTGTAACTGACTTTATCTGAATGAAAGGAGAAACATGTAATATAGTGGTGACTCCTCATCTAATGTACCTGCGGCCAGAGAGGAATTCCATTTTTCAGCCAACGATATGTGGGCCTTGGTTTTCCAGTGGCTTTACATTCCCATCGGAGCTGATCTCCACTGTCTAATTGAGTATCATTAAGTTTCTCCACCCAATGTGGGTAAGCTGCAAGAAAAAAATAACATGCTGTATACGAAGCGTATAAACTGGTAAGTCCCTAGCAGATATGCAAAGACCTAATCAATTACAGAACTTAAATTATGGCCTTTACAAAGTTACCTTACCCTCAGAAAGAAGCACATTTAAACAAACAACTGAAACTAAAAAAGAAAGTAATAAAATTAACAAAGCTCCATAACTTTAAAGAAAATGCTGTAATGGCATCAGGCAGTGAGCAGTACCATGACCAGGAATAGAAATCTTCCTGATTTAATAAAGTACAATGGACTAAATTACAGTACTATATATTAATGCATTCATTATTACTGAATTTAAGAGCATTTGCTTAGTAGTCACAACAGAATATTTAGTAACTTTTCAAGACCTAAGATACTTAAATTTTGGTGAGGAGGTTAATCATCATAGACTCTGTTTCATGTAGTTTTCTCAGTTTGCTAGGAAATCATGATTTATCCAGCTAGGAATAACTGGGCATTTGGTAAGGTATTTGCATGTATTTTTCTTAAACTATCTTGAGTTAGTTTCATATTTCAAGAGAGAAAATGCTTTTAATGTTTTTAAGCACAGAACCCACAAGAATTCCGGCATTCATCAGGAATATAAATTACACAGTAAGTCAATGTTAAAACAGTCTTTTTTTAAAGGTAGACAGTTGTTAGGTGTATATGTGATCATTAGTACCTACATGTCATGTAATAATCTCTTAAAAAGCAGGGAATACTTTTTGCAGAGAAGGAGATCTTTAATGCATCAGTCAATCAGATAGCTATATGTAGGATCTTATAATTTGGAAAACTTTTTACGACTCAGTGAGGAACTGAGCATTCATATGCAGAAAAAAAAAAGTATGCTTAAAAGCCAGCTTTTGGGTTTTCATGCTGTAGCCATATCAATTTGTATAGCAAAGAGGATGATAGATGAAATTAATTAACTTAATGATATTAAATGTTGGGGTTTTTTTCCAAATAGTAGAGAATAAGTAGCTAAAGGTCTTCATTGCTAAAGGAATGTAAAATGCTTCTGCTTGGTATGAATAGAAGTCCAGATCTGTCACAATGAAGTCTCTGCTTCAAACCTCAGATAATTGATAACGTACTTAAACATGGGGAAGCAAGTTTAAAAATAAATCTTTGAATCTAGCTGGCATTTGACAGGTCACCAGTCAAAGACGTGGGAAGATATGAAAAGGCATGACAGGTGACTAACTGCTTCTAGCTTACATCTTGTGCATGGATGATAAAGAAAGTGAATGAGGTGTCTATCATTCCTAAGCGAGAATAGTCTGCTTCAGAGTCCCTGACCAGACAGTTGTCAGAAGCTGGAAACATATCAGGAAAAGAATGACTCATTTCCCCTTTGGTAGCGGAAAACAGATAAGATTGACCCAACCTCACTCCCAAACCCAAGGCCAAAACCATCTGCTCCCTTATTCTTCTTATTACAGTCAAGGCAATGTATGACATGCTCCATATGTGCTCCGCTGCGCTGAATCACTTGATTCTTAAGTTATACCAAAGGGTCCCATGAAATCCCCAGAAGCAGTTTGTGGGAGTCCCTGCTCACTTGTTGTCTATTAATTGTCCTAAAAATATAATGTATAGTTGATGCTGTTATTTTCTTTTTGAATGTTGCGGTATGCACAAAGCAGCACGCTGAGAAGCAATTGTTTCCTTTGAAAATGGGTACGCTAGTATTACTTTGGAAGACGTGACAGTTAAATGTGTAACTAAAAAGTAATAAAAGTTAGCCAATGGTGCCAGAAAATCATATCATTTCAAAGAGGGACTAAACCGGTTCTATTTATATTTCATTCTTTTCATTATTTTGCTTTTCTGAAAATTCTACTGTATGACCCAAAGCATATCTAGTCTCATTTTTCTATGTTGAATTTGATCTCACCATGAACCAGAGCATTCAGAATGAGAGCATGCACCTGTTTACACTGAAATAAAACCATCTCCCCAAGTGTGGCCACAGACATGTTCTCCTCAGTACACAACTGCCATTCCCTACCCTCTGTCTCTGGCTGTCTTGATAGCACAGTCATGGCTCGGGTTTTCCTCGGTAACCACAGACTTGCAAATTACAGTGGTATGATCAATTGGTACTAACAACTTTTTTTCATTAGTTGGGGTATTTCTACCCTAAATTTTCTCCTCATAGCCTAAATGGCCTTCAGTTTCATAATTTTCAAGCTTTTGAACTGGCCATCAGCCAAGGCAATGACTCAGGTTCCCACCTCTTTGAGAACAAGGTAGCAAAGCAATAGGTAGATGTAGCAGGAATAGAGCTAAATGCATGACTGAGAGAAATATTTTCATAACTTTTTGGCTTCCTTTCCTCTCTCTATGTACTCCTTACTTTGCCACAGAGAGTTCCCTCTCTGCTTATTAGCAGGGGTCACTCTCATAATACCATAACGCTTGTTCTTAAACCCTGTCAAGAATTTAAAAAGTGAAATGTTTAAGTGGATGTACAACTTCTCACTCAATGTATTATTTTCTTTTTTTTTAACAAAAATGTGTTAACATCATCCTAATATACATGTGGGCAAAGAAAGCTTCATTCCATAATTGCATTTAGTTTTAATTAGAAAATATAAATTCTAAGAAGCATTTAAACATATTTCAATACTAATAGGTTCTTTTTTCCTTTTATAAATTCATCTTGGGGAAAAATGGGTGTTTGCCTGGTTTTTAACTGTCCAGTAAAGAGTTTTGGGGTGAATGCAAGAATAGAAGGATGTGGTTTATTATTCAGTAGTCTTTATGGATATTGTGCCACAGCTTTATACAGTGCTCCTGAGATTTTAAAATCACCATCCAATCCCTGATTTATTTTATGCTGCATTTCTGCACCTGTTTATTCAAGGATGTCAAAATGTTTTACAAACACAAATTGGCAATAAATCTACAAGCTTACAGGCCAGTTTTTACATCCTCTGTGCAAAATGAAATTCAGGTGCAGAAAACTCAGCCTACTTTCTCAAATTATTAAGCAACTTTTGACTGAAAGAAAATTCAGGACAAAATTTTTCATAGACAATTACTTTGGATAGAGTCCTAAAATGTGAATGAGTACAGTTTGGGGTGAAAAAAATTAATTTTCTGAAAATGAGGCCAATTGGGAAGTATACAGTAGGAGAAGAATAGGTAGCTATCACAGTGAGAAAGATAAGATAGCAAATTTAAACTGAAGGTGCAATTCTGACCAGAAAAATCTCTTCCTCTCTAGCCAGTTTTACTGCATGGGGCTAAACTGTAGTGGCACCAGTAGATTTTCTTCTATACAGTTTTTATAAGGAAGTGATTAAAACTGGTTTTGAAAATCAGGATGGTCCGTTACACTGCATTACAGAATATTCCTGCCCTCAGCTGCTTGTTCCACTCCTGTGTTCTGTCAAACGTCCCCTCCTGCTGTGGCAGCAGTGCTGCTCATGGGGCACTGCTGTGAGCAGAATCAGGGAACTGATCCAGCCAAAAGAAAAATGGCCAAAAAAGCTTTCTAGTGGTCCACTTCCCATCACCACCCTCTGCTGAAGTGGCATGAGTGAGTAGGTAACACAGAAGAAAGCCCAAGAGGTTCAGAGTGAGCTGAGCAGGAATTGCATAAACCAGCGATTACTGTTGGGAAAATGCTGCAAGCCAGGATTTGTAGAACTGTGATTACAAAAGGTTAATGGCCAATTTCTCCACCTAAATTTTAATTTTTGTGCTCTGTTCTATTAATCAATTTGATCTTGAATAAAATTTCCTGGAAACTTACAGGATGAGTGGATCACTTGGGGAAAAAAACCCCTCTTAAAATAGGTTGTGGTGCATATGAACATGTCTTGCATTATTAAAATTATGTTTTTAATGTCTTTGTCACTTCTACAGCTGAATTTCCACTAAGTGCTGAGACTACAACAATCTGAAATTGTCAGCATCTGAAATACCACTTTCTGAACAACATCTGAAGTGTCAGCTGCATCAGGCAGTCATGGTATATCTGGATTGCAGCATCAGGTAAGAAATGAAAAAATCACTAGTTTGTGATTAAATGTGACCAGACAGGCAGACTGGGCATCCTGGGCTTTCTCCAAACAGCTCTGTGGTGACCCAGATCAGATGCAACCGACAAAATGAAGAAGATTCAAAGAGACAACGAGTGAGTTCCTACAGAGATACTCAAATAGTCAGACTGCAGTACGAAACAGCTGGTCCTACAGCCTGCTCTGAAATTTTACAAGAAACCCCTGGTAAGGAATGATGGCCTACATCTGAATTTCTGAGTTGAAATAATCATTGTCTCCTGGAGGAATAAGATGTCAGTGAAAAGACAATGACCTTAAAGGTAAATAATTCATGTTGACTGTTGTTATGAGTAAGAGGTACCGCAAGAAATGCTGTTTCAAGTAATGCCCCCAAATCCTGCCGTATCAGCTGTCAGCAAAGGAAGCCGACAATTTTGTAAAGTAACATTTGGCTAAACTTTGCACGGCTAAAGCCTTCTTACCCAAATCCTCTTACACCCCTGCAAAGGGTTGTCAAGGTTTGTAGGCCAGTGAGACACTAACGCTGTCTCCAGGAGCACTGAAGGCTGCGAGCGGCCCACTGGGGGGTGTTTCATCTCAAGGCCAAGAAAAGACCCTTGTTGAAAAGGCTAGCGATAGTTTGTGCTTCTTGTTCTGCTGTACCGGAGGTTGCTGCCAGTCTCCTCCGTCTGGAAGCCCTCTGTTACCTGCTCTGGCCTTGCTCCCTGCTAGTGCAGGTAGGTGAAACTCTGACTCCAATCTAGTTTTAACTTATCTGTTAGATAGTCTAAAGTATCATATTAGACTTAAGAGAAGCTTAGTAATATACTAGTCTCACATATCTGTTAATCAGAGGAATGAGACAATCTGAAGTGGAGCCCTTTTCTATAATGTTAATGAAGTTGTGCTGATATTATTGCAAAAAAATTCCGATTAGCACAAACTGTGCACTATCCATAAAGGCAGTGACTGTAAAAAATATAATTTTGACAACGGTGGAGAACTAAAAATTTGTATTTCTATCTGAACAGAATAGAACAAACCTGACATAGAAAGTTTTCTATGGATTCCTAGATTTGAGTATCATCTTTATTTCTGCTCAAAACAAAAATGTGTCCAGGCTAATTAGAGAGGCAGAGCTGTGTAGAACACTACATCATGTTTGCTCTGATTTTATGCCACAGGTCTGCAGGGTGCTCTTGAGGAAATAATTTCATTTTCCAGTGTCTTGGTTTCTCTCTTGAAGAGCACCTTTTATATTCCTTTAACTCTGAAAGAGGGAGGCAGAGATGATTATAGCACTTTATAAGGTACTTTATCATCTAGTAGTTTCACAGCTCTAGAAAACAGCTAGTAAGTGTATAAGCTGGGGTACACCTTATAACTCAAATTAAATTTTTAAGAAATGTTGTTGAAAAAGACCAGGCATGCTGCTAAATGTCCCTGGACCCCAGGTCCCTAGCAGGAGCTGCTATAATTTCATGGAAGTAATTGACAGAAAGAATTTGTAATACCGGAGAAATATCACTCGGGTATTGGCAAAGTAGGAGGCATCAAGTAGTTCCTGGGCTTTGATTGCTGTTTTCAGTAAAAGCCTTACAAAACTATTGCTTCAAGTGCAGTATGGATGGCATATCCAAAACAAAAGTACAAACTACCATCTTTGCCATCACATATTTTTTCCAGCATGGACCAAAAAAAAATTTAAGACAAAAACCTGCCCTTGGCTCTAGATGGATTGAAATGAAAAGCAAGGAGAGGAGCATCATCCAGAGATACGCTGATACTCACTAAAACCAAGGGAGCTAAGATAACGACATTGGAAAGCTGGAGGAGACAGCAAAATTGATTATGGACCTGGAAATATTGACGTATGCGGAAAAAACCCTAAATATGATGCCAGTCTATGGTTATTTGATAAAAGTGTGTAACAAAGACAGAGAACTGTGTATAGTTAGTAATGGGGGGAAAGCACTAGGAACCATGGGATGAAATCAAGAAAAGAAAAATAAAATTGATTAAAAGGAGAAACTCTTTCTTAAAGGTATCTATTAGCCTGACGAACTGTCTAAACTGCAGCAGCTGGAATTCCACTGACTGCAATATTTGAAAATAGAAAACAATTCAGAGCTTGAAAGATTCGTTGCATGATTTCCTGCAGTGGGCCTTTCCTGCTAAGTATTTAAGGTTGTAGGATTCATGGAATGGTAGCAGGTGATGTAACTTTAGTTGATAAGAAGTAGGTGGGACTGAAGCATACCTTCAATATAAGGAAAACTTTGAGTTGTAAGTATTCAGGGTATGTCTTATATAGGCTTTTGTTTCTAGCCTCTAGGATGCAGCAGCAATATTATATAAATTCCATGATTTTTGCTTGTGCTGGTTTTGGCTGAGGTAGAATTAATTTTCTTCATAGTAGCTAGTATCGGGCTATGTTTTGGATTTGTGCTGAAAACAGTGTTGATAACACAGGGATGTTTTGTTCCTGCTGAGCAGTGCTTACACAGAGCCAAGGGCTTTTCTGGTTCTCACCCCACCAGCGAGGAGGCTGGGGGGGTACAAGGAGTTGGGAGGGGACACAGCTGGGACAGCTGACCCCAACTGACCCAAGGGATATTCCACACCATAGGACGTCACGCTCAGCATATAAAGCTGGGGGAAGAAGAATGAAGGGGTGGGGGGGGGCACATTTGGAGTGATGGCATTTGTTTTGTGTGTCCATGGATAAGCCTACGACAGAGCAGGTACAACCCTGGAGGGACTGCAGCCATGGGCAAGGCCATGTTGGAGCAGGTTTACTTCTGAAGGGACTCGGGCTGTGGCTAGGGCCACGCTGGAGCAGGTCTATCTCTGCAGGCGTTGTGGCCCATGGAGAAGGCCACACTAGAAGAGGTGCACCTGAAAGCCCCTGTGGCTGTGGATAAGTCTCTGCCGCAGCAGGTACAGCCCTGGAGAGACTCTGACTCATAGATAAGGCTCCCCTTGGAGCAGGTACACCCCTAAGGGACTGCAGTCTGGGGATAAGTCCAAGCCAGCGCAGGGACAAGGGGAGGAGTTCGTTGCAATGTTAAACCTAACGGTCTGGTCCAAGGGGACCAGGGGTGGAGATTGTAGTGGAAATACCTTTAAATTGTTGTAAACTGTGATTTGAGTTGCATGTTATGGGAATTACTATAGCAGGAACCACCTGAACCAATGGAGGACAAGCCTTACAAGAAGCAATGCGAGGGCAGCAGTGACCTGACCTGAGCTGGCTTTGGTGCCCAATAACTCCAGGCAACTCTCCTGTCCTGAGTGACCAGCATAACAGATGGAGCGTAAAGTCATGGACTGAATGAACTCAGTGGTCATTTTGTGGACATTTGTGGACATTTATGAACATTTTACAGACATTTCACAGGGGCGGTCCATAGACTAAGTGTAATCTGTGTATTGTATCAAAGGATGGGAAGGGTGGTGGTGGTTAACGAGGTTGTATTGTATAGTGTGGGACCTGAGCATGATGTAAATGTTATAGAATAAGGGGTGGAGAATGTGCTGGTTTTGGCTGGGGTAGAGATCATTTTCTTCATAGTAGCTACAGTTACCTCACTTTTACTCTCCTGATTCTCTCTTCCATCCCACCAGGGGGGAGTGAGTGAGTGGCTATGTGGTGCTTAGTTGCTGGCTGGGGTTAAACCACTACATTACTAAATATTTTTAATTTCTTTAATTAAAGGTTATGTTTTTTCTTTTCAATGTGATACATGATTCAGGTTTTTTTATGCTTACTCAAAACACTTTTAGAAAGACCAGTCTTAGAAAATCTTCAGCACTTTCTGAAAATCAAAACCTTCAGAAATTGTGCATGCCTAGACTGATAATTTTCTACAAAACCAGAAGCACTTCTCCTGGTCTGATTTCTGTACAATGAAATTTGACAAAATGCAGCACTCAGGCATGACAAGGGTGAAACATTAATAAAACTGTGACAAAAATCCTAAGATATTTCTAATATTGTTTTCTGACATATACATCATGCTTAGATTGCATATCATTGTTATGTATCATATCAGGAGAAAAAAACAGACTTTTAACATTATGTTGATACTCTTAAAAAAACCAAACCAAACACAACAGAAACCCATAAACATCAACCATGAAACTGTATTTAAGCCAGTTCTTTGAGGGAGTCTATTTATATTTCAGACTTTAATGCATTACTAAGGAATAAAAATTTATAGCTTAATTCAATACTTATTTTATTTCAAAAGAAAAATATTTTCTTTCTACCAGACCTTAGCAGCCTTCATATGCAGTTAAAGTCTTAAGTGTGGATGAAACATTGCTGGGTAATACTGTGTGCAATTACACTTACTGTACACTTGTAGTTGTCCTCTGAAGACATTTCTTCCACGAGAGTTTTCAGCCTTACATTCGTACATTCCTGCGTCCTCTAGCTGCACATTAGGTATTTCAAGCACAGCTTGGGATTTTCTCAGGCGGGCTTTACTTGGATTATGACCATTAACTTTCCTCCAAGAGATTGTTGGGACAGGGCTGAAATATTTATTAAAATTACTGTTAGCACTCTTCTACTATTGAGTATACAGATTCTGTTACCTGGTAGTTTAAACACTTAATAATCTAAGTAGCAATAAAATATAACCACAATTAAGGTTCATATAATGCTTGATATACCTCACTTCCTGTAGGGAATCCTTAATAAATGGTTTGCTACATGGAATGTGTCTCTTTCATCCACAAGGGAGGCCAAGTTTTTATTGAGATCAAGTAAATAATTTGAAATGCTCTCTCTAGAGCTTCTTTAGCACTCTGTGCTTTACTCCTGAACACTTCCACTTGATAGGCAAAAGAAAATAACAACTTCAAAACCTGGAAAAATTTAGCAAATTCTAACACATCCTAATTTTCCTGCAATGAAACTGCAATTCAGAGATCAGTAATTGATAACATGCATCTAGGTGGGGGATTTCAGTACCACTCTATCTTGGATAAATTAAGGTGACCAAGGTTTGGAGACCTTTTCTGTTGCAATATTCTTTAAGTTACAAAACTGGTTGTTTAAGAAATATGTATTAATGGTATTACTGTTTCTGACTGATAGCATTACACGCCTGCTTGTGGGAGTAGAAGGGCTTTTCACTGTAGCTTGCTATCCCACACAGGTCTACATGGAAGCTGTGTCATTTACATTCATACTGAGGGAAGAAATGGATTCAACAGTGCTTGCACTCATTCAATTTTATTTTTAGCCCAAACTGTCATCAGTCGTAGTGCACCCATTGGGCTTTTTGGTACAGACATATATTTGTTGAAATATGGCAGATACTTAAGGGGGAAGAAAAGAAAAAAAAAATAGAAGACCTGTAGTTATAAAATGTTTGATTATGATCTGAAAAGTAGTCTGCTCCAGGTATTCCAAAAGAAGTTGGAGGACATCATAAAAGAAAATGTAACTGTTACATGCTGATACTTTTTCAAAAAATATTTTGTATTTATTTGAAATGCTTTCAAGTCTAAGCTTAGATATAAACACAGTTGGATCTTGTAGCAGTTTAGATGGGGAAAAGTACTTTATAGCATAGATTCAAATTCAAAGCTTATATTAATTTCTTCCATCATTTGCTAACTTCCACTTGCTGTAACTATATGAAGCTGCATTAAAAAATCACCTTTCCCTCAGTATTTTGGGGTGTCCAATTTGAGACACAACAAATACAGACATGTCTACCAGCCATGGGTAAGACTCTAGCTATTCTTCAGCCAGTTAAAATCAGGCTGTGAGTTACTGCAGTTGTACTCAGACTTCCAGACAAGGTGCTCCAAATTCTACTACTTTATAGAGATCCAGAAAATTCCCAGACTTGTAGTTGGAGGTCAAAAGGTTTCTTTAATCTTGTTTCCTGAATGTTACTAATCACTGATTTTCATTGAGCCTATTAACATAATTACCTTCACAAAGCCAACATATAGTCCCATATGGAATGGTAACACTATTTATTTGATTATATCAGAAGGAGACAATCATTGTTCCCCTTATCAATTTGCTGCACCGATTACTTAACCTGACAAAAGGTATTTTATTTTGAGAGTGTGTGGATTCATATCTGAGGCATAGTTCCTACAATACCTCTCTATTCTTTCAAAATGGTCCCTTATCAATTTCTTCCCCCATGGAAGAAATACATGTGTGGAAATCAAATTAGCTTTATTTTTTCCTTCGTCAACAAAACAGACTGATCTCTTTCTCTTCAGCACTCCAATCATGTATACCTTTTTCTTTTTAGACATGGCTGTGGATCATATGAACTCCTTTATTTCCCCTACTGTATCACCACAGAAGCTTGATAGCTTGCTCATTATTAGACTTAAATTACTTTCTTGCTGACTGATTTTAAATTTTGATGTCTTGTAAGTTTGGTTTGAGGACTCTTCTGTGCAGCTTGTATGGGTCTAATTTATAAAGTTTGTTTCCTATTAGAATTTATTTTACATACTTTTCAATTAGAAGATTAAAAGAACTTCCCATTCTTATCTGACACAAGTACTTCAACCTGTTCACTTCTAAATATGAAGAATAAATAGGATATTTCTTTCTCTGTTGCACTAGTCAAACTTACTGTCTTTAGCCCTACCACTTACGATACTTCTTTCACATCCTTAGCTACATATTTTGATTTGCTATACTTTGATAGCTATTTGTATATATTAGAATTAGTACAAATAACAATATTAGTTTTTTTTTTCCCATTTATTAGCTCTCAAATTTTATTTCTAATTGCACACTTCACTTTGACATTCAAATTTATACTCTCTCTTGAGTGACTTTCTGGAGATTTTGTAAGTCTCTTGTTGTTTTGCATTCAGCTTTAAGTGTAAACTCCTTATATGCTTGTCCTCTTTCTATATGGAATATAATTATGTCATGATTGCTGGCTTCAAAATAGCAGCCATGGCCAGGCAAGTGTTTCATTAATCATTATTAATCACAACACAGGTCCACAGTAGGAATACTTTATGCTGGTACAGTGCAATACTACTCAGCAAGTGCAGTTTTATGAATGAGATAGGTGTGCAGGTACACTTTATTTGGCACCATAAGGGTCCAATGCTTGTGCCCATTATTGCTTATTTGCCCTTCAGCCCTACTTTTAGTAAAATCAGTGACAAAAATGCTTTTGCTCTGTTGTCATGGAACAAAACTGGTTCTGCTGAACAGAACTGATAAGTGGAATTTTTTCATAGTGTATATTTCTGAGAAACAATGAAGACATTATAAACCATGAAGGTTGTCTCATTTAGCTGCTATGAGATTATTCTGAAATTAATGTATTTAGAAAATTTCATTTAAATTGCATTTAACTAATGTTTTTGAAATTTGCTTTTGTGTCTGCTACAGAAAGTAAATGTGTATAACATGGCAAATACAGAGGAAACTTGTTTTTCTCTGGGTCATTAGGAAACATATTTTTAAAAAACCTCACTCTTTTCTTCATCAGTATGAGGTAGTAAGTGGAGTTTTTCAAGGAGATAAAGTTACTTTAGCTGTGTAGATTTAATGATTTCAAAGGAAAGTACTCCCAAACTGCATATCACTATTTGCAGACAACTTGTAGTTCTGTTTAATGAAGCTTTTTTTCCTTGCATAACTTACAAGTGAGTATGAATTTTACATCTAAAAAAAAAAATAAATCTGTATCTATTTCTCCTCTGTGACTTGTGCGAGAATGAAATGAAATATATCTGAGGATGTGAAGAATAAAATTGTATGACTGTTCTAGAAAACTCCTAAAATCCACCATAAAAGCTACCTAACATATGCACACATCATCATCTTTTTAAATGATCCACAGCTTTTTAAAAAATAGAGCAACAGCAGAAATATCTCTAACTTTAATATGAGTTTAATGTAATATGCATAATTGTTAAATCTTATAATCATTATAATCCATTTTTATTTTGGTCTCAGCAGACACCTATGGGAATGTAGTTTCCTTGTTTATGATAACCCTGTTCACTTTCAACTCCTTTGAGTAACTTTATTCAAGTTTCGAGTTCAAAGATAATATTTCTCCTCACTTTTGGAAATAATCTGTTGAATACTACTGATAAACCTTAACACCACTGAGAAAAAAATCCTACTTGATTTCAGAAATACCATCATTAAACTTCTCATTTATCTGAGCTGAAATAAAAGTTCTAAGAGGTCACTTGTGACTGTGGTAGACATTACTGTGGGTTTGTTCACTTTGAATTTTAAGAAAATATGTGTTACAGTTTTAAATTTACATCTAGAAGAGATTATAAGAGTCAATTTTCAACAGTATATTATATGGGACAAATGCTATTGAAATTGGTGGGAATTCTTCACAAGTTTCTTTGGAAATATTTTGAAAAAAACTTTTGGAAGCAATTTTTTTTTTTTTTCAATTTGATCTTAAAAAGAATTTAATTAGATCTATAAAGCATATGTTTATTTCAAGAAAGGGGTGAGGTATTTTGAACTACCTTCTACATGGTTCTGATCTCCTAGTTTTTCAGCCATATCTTAAATAAGAATGCATAGGTTACTTTTTCTATATTTGGTTGGTACAAACTGATGTGCTCTTTTGAAACATTTTACCTTCTACTGTAATTTCAATTCCTCTCCACACTGTTTCTCTTTACCATACATCACTGTTCTGAGCTGTGCCTTCAAACCCACAGGTTCACATAATAATGTATCTTGAAAACCTCTGCATGCCTGTGCATTTGAGACAAGAAAAAACCCTTTCTCCTTATGCCTTCCAGCCTTGCAAATGTGTTAAACATCTTCTAATTATTACAGGATAATTATGTAGAATTAAAATGTTGAGGAGTATCATGAAATTATCTCCATCAGATACTTCCAGAAACACCCATCAACCATTCACATGATTCTACCTTTAAAACGTCACATATAAATCTGTTCTGGTCAGGTGCAGAGATTTAGGAGACAAGATAATAACTTTTCATTTGGTTATTAAAAGATAGTTAGTACTCATGAAATATAGCCGAGGTAAGTACTGGTGATTTAAGAATAGAAAAAGAATGGAAGGAAATGGTGATGAGTTTGAAGCCTGTGTGCAGGAACAAGTTCAGGTCTGCAAGTCACGTCAACACACATCCATAACTGTACTAAAAAGGTCTGTTGCATGTATCAGTGTCATATACTAATGTGGATGTGCTTTCCCACCACTGCTGGCTTGTTCTTTACAGCACAGAGCAAGGACAGTGTGCTTGGTTGGCTGCATGTCCAGCTCCACATCATTTTCCTCACATTTTAAGTCCTAACATGTTAGAGCATCTCTACAGGTATGGCCAGTGTGTGTGTACAGGTCAATTCAGAGGACTAGTTACAATGAGTCCAGGACTTCCAGAAACAACAGGTCTACTGCCAATCATGATGCAAATGTAAATGTAAATCCAGCGTGTCTGGGTTGCACAAGTTGGCTTTGAACCTGCTGATCAGCTATAGAATTTGAAGACAGTAAGCGTGACAATTTCTGCAAGTGCTGGATTTAAGGCTCTTGTACCACACAGTATTATATGCATTTATTTCTTTGTGGGAGATCCTGAAGAGAAATATGATGGTAACTCTGGGGACCTACTATTGACGATTGCCAGAATTTGTTTCCTTCTGATCCTCTCAACCTCTGACACAGAGACAAAACCTACATACGTGCTTCTGGATAATAAGTTTGGAATGCAGAAGAATGCTTCTCCATCTTTAAACCAAAAACAAAGCTGTGTAAGAAGAGAGTTTTTAGTAGCATTTAGTAGCATTTATAAGTTTTCTTTGATGGTCATGAGAGAGAAGGGGAAGGAATTGGTAATATTGTTTCTTCAAGAATGACGTTCTGCTGATGGGAACTTGCAGTTTGGTGGGGTTTTTTCCCACTTTCCCTATACCTTATGGTAAAAGCAATTAACTCTAAATTTTTAGATGCAAGTACGAAGCATTTAGTCAGAGTGAGACAGAATGAGGCTTGGGAGTGCTACTTAAGATTTACCAAAGAATCTTTATTACATTACTATGAATGATCGCAGTATTTGTAACAGCATTATAAAGTTTATGCAAGAACAAGCCCACTTAAAGAAAGGCAGAAATCAATCCAGCCTGAAAAATAGGAACAAAATCCAATCCTGGTCTAGCACCTTATGACATAAATTCTTATTCAGTATGAGCTAAAAATGAACTTTAGATTGATGAAAGTCTTAGAGAGATTTATTTGACATAACCAATATGTGCTATGAAAGGGCAAAAAATCTTGGATCTATCCCTGTCTTACATAAACAAACTCGGCCTGAAGATGCCATGTTCACATTTAAAAAGGTTTCTTTCTCTCATCACAAGTTTATCTCCAGGGGAAAGGACTTCCCTACTTATAACACTGACAAATGCTGTTCTACCGAGAGAGTTCATTTCCCTCCTGAGATTGTTTTGTTATCAGTAAACTTTAAGAGTATCTTCCACAGCTTCCAGGTTTGGCATCTGATAGAATTAACAAAATCTTTTTCCTAAAGTGAGGTGTGAAGGGGCATGGAGGAACATGACTTTTTGTCCTATGGGACTTAGAAATATATATTTATATGCCAGTTTTTGTCTCTATTTTGCCCCTTGATTTTGCGCAAATAATTCTATTTTAATACCCTATACCATGGTTTCCCTGTTTTAAAAAGAGAAAACAGCCTTTTTATGTGTCTGTGACCTGTAGATGAAAAATAGAACATCATGAGAAGAGTTGTCTTTGAGGGTGAAGGCAAATTACTACTTGTGGACTTCTAGATTATGAATTTGCTTAATACTTGACAATGCTAAAATGCTAGCACTCCTTGTTCCCCTAGCAATTCTCCTATATGTAGGAAAAACACTGAATATTTGAATCCCTAGTTCCAACAAGGAATTGGATGTATAGCATCTAGAATTATTTGCTCCATTTAATGCAAGCCAGGGATCTTGGCAGGTCATTAAATTGTGAGTACCATAATATATTTAAAAGACAAGTCAAAATTAGCTTCCTCTTTGTCTGCAAATCGTATATTAAATCTAGTTAGAATTCCTCAAACCTCTGACCTTAATTTATCAATGCAGTGATTCATCATGTCCTTTCATTCTTTGTTTTGACCAGCGGTTCCCATGCAGGGGATAACAATGTATGTGCTACTGTCACAGGATTCAGTGGAAATGAGGGCTGTTAATGTGCTCTGAGTGTCCTTAGTATAGAATCAGGTTATCTGTAATATCGAAGGTGTTTCTGTGTGTCACCATTATTGTGGGAAGAGGCAAGAACCCTTTTGTGTTCGTGGAAAAGTACAAGGAGGCTTAATCATTTCCGAAAGAGAATACCTAGAAAGGAGCAGCTGCTGGGGCTGAATGGCCATTCCATGAGCTATGTGTATCCTTAGTAAAGAGGTACTCGCTCCCTGAGGAGTTTCATAGAGTTGCCCAGGGAAAAGGCAGCTTGTACTCAGGGAAAAATCTGTGCTTGTTCCAGTCACTGAATTCAAGCAAATGTCAATCACACTGTGTCATGTATGGAGGGGAAATACCTTCAGGTAGATTAGTTGCCTTAAAGTGGACTGAATTAAAAAAATAGCCTTTTCTCTTTCTTCTGCAATTCCTGCATCCCACTCAGGATGCAAACCTTTCATAAAATATGATTCTATGATTCCATGATTCTGTGTCTCTTGACTGCCACCACACTGGAAAGATCTGCTGAGATATCTCAAAGAAATGGCCATCAGAACTGTCATACTTGGCCCTAAAAACAGTGAAGCCTGTTTTATATCACAGATGTTAGCATCATTTTATACTCATGTTATATTCCCATGTTTATACCCAATAACACTCAGCTGCTGCTTGCCACCTTGACCACTTACTCATCTCGAAGCCCCTGGGAAGCAGGATAGCGCAGTTAACATAGGTTAACTTTAAGTTTGTTCTAAACTGTGATCAGTGGATTAGGTCTGCTACACTTTAGCATGATAGCAGGGTTGGAGTAAGAGGTGGATTCATGGATTTGTATTAAGGAGATTTGTGTCAGAAAAGAATTTGATCTCAGAATAGAGATACTCATGAGACCTTTTTTGACACTGGATTAGTGGGAAGGGGGTCAGGTTATGGGAAGGTCTTGTTGGTTTATAGCAGGAGATGCCTCCTGCTGGGCCTGAAGCCAGGAAGAATCTTGCTGTCAACATCCAACACACAAATACCTGTTCTGAAATATTCTGGACCAGTATAAAATAGGTAATATTGGATTTACCAAGATCAGCCAACAAAAGGATAAAAGTCAGGGAGAAAGATATGGAAGACCTGGGGCATAGTTTTATGAGGTAGACTGAAAGGAAAAGCTGTATTTTACAAATTTGAAGAGCAGAGAGGGTTAAGTTTTGTCCTTTGCGGTTAAGAAACAATATGGTGCAATGATGGAAACTTCTACTCGCCTATGCTGAGGGACCAGATGGATAACTGCATATGTTAGAGAAATGTGCAACCTGGATCTGTGACTCATTATAGGATTATAGCTTGTGAATTTTGTGTTCCTGGCAAAAATCACATATAGTTAAAGTTCCAAAAAAGAAAAGAAAGGACCCAGGTATGATAAAGCCTTTGACCAAAGGCTTTGTACTTCCTGGGTGCCTTTAATCTTCCTTCTTTTCTGAAATTACTTTCTTCCTCATTACGTTGTTTGCCAAACACTGACTAGACCTCACAGAAACATCCTTTTAACATGTGGACTTGCAAAATCTGTCTTTTTACCCTGCAAAAAGATTTGCAATATCTAGAAGCCTTGTTTATAGCCATTACTATATGTCATGTCTTAATGAGTGACACCAGCAAAAATAACTTCTTCAGATACTTCATGCAATTCTCCACAGTTACAGTCAAATGATCTTCACCAGATCATAAAGATTTTTCATATCCCCACCCTGATCTTTGCTTAGATATCATATTCACTTATCCAAACACTGTTTGCTTCTATTTCTGCATATTGAAAAATCTTCAGTGAGGTCTTTCTACATGTACATAGTTTGCAATGAAAATACTGATAGTGACATAAAATAAATAATAGCATTTTTAATAAAAGCTTGAAGAACAATTTAAAAAGTGTGTTAAAAAAAAATCAGGTCAAGGTGAGAAAATAAAAGCCTACATTCCATGGATTGAAAACTTTGAGATATTTATTAATCTGAATTGATTCAGAGTTCATTGGTTCAAGAGAACATTTTAGAACATTTCCTGGATTGCGTCACTAAATTTCATTCACTTGTGTGACTTATTTTTATTTTATTTTATTTCATTTAGAAAGCAAGATTTAAAAATGGACTATCAGCTGAGTTTTTGCAAGCCATATTACAGATGGGATGAATGTTTATGACTTAGCTATAAATCTTTTCAAAACAAAGTTCACAATAGAATTATTAAAGCAACATTAAATATAACAGCATGAACAATGCTTCTATCATAACAGCCTCATCATAATTCAGTAATAAAAGGCAGTCAATACTTCTGTTTCATTCTTATCTTTAAGAAAAAAATTTCACAGTAAAAACATAGTCTTGACATTACTAAAGTGAAATAAGCCAGCATTTAGAAAGAATATTGATACACTGTGTAGATGTTACTATTGTACAGAAGCAGCACAAGCATAAAACAGTATCTAAAAATACAGAAAAACAAGCATATGGGTTGTAAGAAAAATTGGCTGTCGGCAATGTTCTCTATTGATTCTTTTGATTAAAATCTCTAAGTGTTGATCTATGTGGTTATAAAATAACCATAGTGAAAAAAAGGATGCATAAAACTTAATTTTTTTTTAGCAAAACAATCCTTTTGGCAGTCTACATGGCCCAGGGATCCTATTTTAAAAGCAAAGATTGAAAACTTTAGGAACCTACAAGTACAGGAATAGCCCACATCCTCTAATTTGTTTTAATGAGAAATAAAATATGATTACTCACTGTTGGGCTGTTGGCACTATGATAACACAGACTGTACTTTTTTTTTTCCTGGATGGAGCCAGAAAACCAATGAAATAAGAGGTTTATATGGGAATAAAATAGAAGCTGCTATATGGTGTGATGCATGACCAAAAATGCAGTGAGGAAAAGGCTGAAGTGTGAGGGTCAAGTAGGTTGTGTGCATGATACACAATTTGACATTAAAAAGTCTGTGTAAAAGAATGGGTGTGGAAGAATTATTTGAAAGGGAAACAAGAAGTCAGCCTAGAGTTATATGTCAGAAAAAGAAAAAAAAAGAGAAAAAAGGAAAAAAAGAGCCATAAATTTCTGACACTTCCTTTTTCTTGCTTTCCTGTGAGGGCAAGGCTCTGTGCTCATTGGGGAGGGTTGTAACTTACAGCTTTTCATGTGAGCTTGGACAAACCACTCCTATATCATTGTTCAAATTATGAAAACTTGTTCATTTTGAGGCTTTTAAAAAACCCATATATTTCCACCTACACCTGCTTTTAAGTCCCATGTTAAAATAATAATATCAAAATATATAACTATACACCAAAGTCAGGAACTGTTAAAGAACGCTCGGGTGGCCATCACTGGAAATACTTCATTAATGAATATGTCACGTGGTGGGGACAGAACATAAAGTCCTTTTACCTATCAGCACCATTACTTTCATAGCTTTTTAATGGGGAGTTAAATGAAGACATCAGAATTCTTCCTTTTAAAGCAGTACATAAAAAAAGAAATGAAAGAATTAACCAGTTGCCTCTAGATGTTCTTGGAAGCAAAGTCAGTAATATTTGAGAGAAAATGAAAATGGCAACCTGCTGTCACAGAAGGCAGTGCCCGAGAAATTGCATTTCTGGAGCAGGAAAAGCCAGGAATGCTGTGATCTGTGTGAGAGTGTCAGCTGGGAAAATGATGGCTTCTTCACCAGAACTCAAGCAAAGAAGAAGGTCATGAACTGTCTTCCTGATTTAAATAACAAACTTAAGTTCTGACATTGAAATGATGGACTTGTTAGAAAACCAGGATTATCTGGACTACAAATAACAACCTCATTACCAATAAGCTCATTTATTTGTTTTACCAAAATATTAGCTTGTCTTTTTAAATAACAGAAGACACAAGCAGTGAAAATTATGTTACTCAAAAGCAAATACTAATATACTGCTGGTTAGATTTAATTTTTTTGATATAGATGTTTTGAATTCTTCCTTTCAGTAAGTTTTAAAGGAGATTTTTTTCTTTTTTAAATTATTATTTTATTATTTTAACAATGCTTAATGTAAATCTTTATCAGAATTTAGCAATTATATAAAATAAAAAAGATGTACTTCTGTTCTTATGAAAAGTTAAAAAAATAGAAGATGGTAAAAGTTTGTTATTGCCAGTGGTTTTTTTAATTATTCTTTTGAAAAAAAATATGATCTTGTTAGGAAACAAACAAAAATACAAGTGTTCATAATAAAAATTATGTAATTAAATGGGTGGCAGAAAACATCTGTATGCTAAATATACAGATACATATGAAACATAGATGTAATCGAAACACAAGTTTTTGTGTGGATGTGACAGTGAATATGGCTATAAAAACAACCTTTTAACAAAAGTGGGCCAGCATAAATATCCAGCACAAATCACAAAACATCACTAATTGCAAAATGCACACTCTGATACAAAATACAGTAAATTTTATTTGCCTCTTCTGTTTGTCATGTCTTCTGTTGTACCTTAGCAGTAAATCATGGCTATATGCAGTGATTTCTTAGCCAATCACTGATGCTCATTGTAAGCAGTATTATCTAATGCAAATAACAAAATTTTGAGGTATTTCACTCCTGTATTACTTTGAATTCTTTAGCAACAACAAAGTCTATTTAGTGTCATCAGTAACATAATATTTTCATTTGTAACTGTACCAGCTATATATTGCTTGGGTCAGAATAAAATTCTTCTCAGAGAATTTCTGTCAAGCAATTAAGACATTTGCTTTTAGTTTGGAGACAAAAGCTGCACAACTCCAATTTATTTAATTCCTACAGCCATAGTGACTGGCAGTTCTAAATAAACACTATTAATAAATCATTAATCTGTAACTAAAGACTAGGCTCTTTCTGGAATATTTGCCAAATGCTTACTTCAGGAAATCTCGCTGGAACGTTTGTCATTCTCACAATTACAGCAGAGAGAGAAGACCAAATGTTTCAGACAGCTAAATTAAAGCATGAGAAAACCAGGAGCATATTGGTTTCGAGACTGTAATAACTTCTGTGTTATTTACAATAAGAATTCAAAACACCAAATCTCAAAATGACAAATAAAGAAGGAACAAATCAGTTGCTGATTCAGTTAGGTAATGGGGCCCATGGCAGTGTAACGAGAAAAGATCCTTACAAGCTATTGGGGGACAAAAATGAAAATGAAAATGAATAGGAAATCTGATGTACTTCTACCTCCCACCTCAGCCTCCAGGTTTTAAATGAAGCCTGAAATGTCATTCATGTAATTATTACCATATCAGATTGAAAGCGATTTCAACTCAGCTGATTTGATTGTGCATTAATGGCTGCGAAAAGAAGATAAGGAATGTGCACAGTAAAAATAGCCATCCATTACAATAGCAGCAAATGGGGTCAACTTACTAGATAACCTTAAATTCCTTGATCATTCAGGTGGCTTTGTTTTTTTCATTTATTAATGGTTAACACCAAATATGAACGTGGAAATAAGCTAATTGAAGCCTTTCCTGTCAACCTTCACCTTCCTTATGTGACTGAATAGTGACTAACTCTTTTTGAGAGAGTTTACTGAATCTCAGGATGCTGATGATGGAAGGTATCGGTAGCTGCAATTCTTGCCTGTCAGTGATGGTTGCGAAGGACAACATGTGGCATACCTTCTCTTCACTGGAAAGTGAAAGCTGACTTGTAATCTGTCAGCAACTGCAATTTAATTCCAGCAAAATGAAGAAAACAAGAACTAACATATTGGTTACTGCTTCAGCCTAGAGTCTAAAAGAGCCTCGTTGCCAACTATTGACCTGGCAGAAGATTGGTTAGTGTTGCTGATAGGAGAGAGCCTGGAGCCACCAGTCTCTACAGAACAATTCTTTTCCTCATATATTTCAGCATTTCAGGGAATCTCTCAATTTATTGTTTTTCTGACCCTCTGTTGTGTACGCCTTTCCTTATCTTTACTATAAAAAACATAAGACTTGTATTTTACCCTACAGAAGTTCTCCCCTCATGTTTGCTTTCTAAACTACTGCTTACATTTATGTTGGGAATGAATTTGCAAAAGTCGCTGTCACTGTCTAATGGCTCCCTATATGTGGGCTATGGTCTCCCACATTTTGTTTGGACTGGATTGGCTATATCTTGTCTCTCCTTTGACTTCACTGGGCGTAAATAGATAAAATTAAAATACTTTGTCAGAATTTCTCTGTACTTATTTATGAATACTTTCTGTTGACCTGCTTACCGAGAATATCTGGATGTTGGTCAAACAGGAGAAACAGGCAAGAAGGGAAGCAAGTTTAAGACATATCTCATTCAAGCAGTAAATAGGAACTGTTAACAGAAAAATCTGAACAAAAAAATCCAGTGACCAGAGATACATGAAGGCCAAAATGACTATAAAAACATTTTAAAAGTCCTCTCAGGTAGCAGAGACAACCTTTGAAAGGTTGCTCTGGAAAACCTATTGAGCAAGCTGGAGTGGTGATCCTCAGGAAAATAGACTATTGTCTTAAAATTCCTTTCTTCTTATGTTTTGTTCCTACTTAAGTAAATTAGTAAGAAGAAGATACGGTACTCCTCACACTAATTGACTTGTGAAGTTCCTCCACAGGCATTACAAAGACAAATAATTCCACTATTCTTAATCAAAGCCAGTCTGTAAGAAACTTGTATGTGCCTTGATAAGCTATGAAAGAGAAAACCAAGCAGGATATATGACATTCAGTAGCATGACTTCGGGGCGGTGGGAGAGAGATGTCTGAGAGGAACACCACTATAAAAAGGAACTGAAAAAAATTCAATACAGTAAGATTTCTTTCAACATGCCCCCTCACATCACCTCTGCCCCCTGAATTTGATGTGGTATTTTTGAAAAAAAAAAAACCCCTATGCTTTATATTTGTTTATATGTGTCTAGTGAAACGTCACTGATGGAACACCTGTTTTTAGCTACATGCATGTCCAGAAGAAAGAATAATTTCTTTGAATGACTAGAATTGCTTAGTTCTGTTTGACTTCATACTACCCTTGCCACCCTTATTGTTGGCAGCAATAATAATAGTAACTGCCAAAGTAAAATTGAAATGTCATCAGTTTCATCCTCCTACATTCTGTAATCTTAATAGTGTATAGAAGTAATATCATTTCTTATTTAATTTGTATGAAATAGCAAAGAGGTGTTTCTAAAATCTTTCTCTGCCTAAACCCATTTATCGATAAACATATAAAACCCTCCTTGACATGAATACTAAACACCTGTTCTCTAGTAGCGCTATTAGGTCAGGTAGAAACTAGAGAATTGGCACTGCCACAAAGTGTGTTAGGACATGTCTAAAACGTTGTGCTCTTAGTTTCATGTATAAAATATGCATTTGGTGGGAAAAAAACCACCCTACTAATCTTGTTTATTCTTCAACTATAATATTTTGGCAGAATAAATTCTAATTTACTGATTTATAGGATCACAGTGAATAAATGGGTGAGTCTGGTAAAATTTTCAACATAAAAACTTCCCTCTTTTTGTTTACAAGAGAGTTACTTTTCATTTTGACAGAGTCTTTTAACTTGAATGAATTACTGTCCACAGAAATGGCTGGGCAGGGAATTCATAATTGGCTACTTAGTCAGTTGGTTACTTTGAGTGTGAAATAAGGACTGTCTGTGAAAATGAAATCCAGCAAAATAATGAAACCACAAATTAGGCATGTCACATCTTAATAAACAATGATGTCTAATTATGAAAGAATCTGTACTTACTTGCCAAGTGCAAAACACTCCATCTTAACAGTAGTTCCCCTTGCAGCTGTAACTGTGTAAGGAAAATGAACTTCAATTTTTGGTTCATATTCTCCCATCACACCTAGAAAATAAGGAATGTTGAAAATATGAAATATCATCAGTTTTCCATTTGCTGACATTATCACAGAAAAACCCTATGGCTTGCTTTTTGAACCTGCCCTGCAATAAAGCTACTAATTGATGGAGATAGCCTTGTTTGAGCTGATATGCTCTGCTCAGGTCCAGTACATATTCTAAAATGCTCTTCAGAGTTACCAACAGCACAACAGTGAGCTTAAGAAAAAGGATTTATTTTCTCAAACATGGGTTAATATTTACATTTTGAAAGACTAAAGCAGGCAATCAATTTTAGAAGGGTGAGAATTTTCATAGACCAAAGCTTTGTTTACTGGTGCAGTGACAATTATGACAAAGAAATCAACGTATCATGCTGTGTTTGACTGAGTACCTTCTAAGCTCAGCAAGAAAAACTCAAATGACATAGGAGCATTTGTGTACGGAGATACAAACACAGATATGCAGACACATAGGAAGTTCAGTTATTTCCTTTTCAGTGACCCTTTTAATTTGGGACATGATTAATTTTATCAGGACAACTGTATTGGCTCTTTGTGGCAAGGTTTTGATAGCGGGGGGGGTTACAGGGGTGGCTTCTGCGAGAAGCTGCTGGAAGCTTCCCCGTGTCCAACAGAGCCAATGCCAGCCAGCTCCAAGATGGACCTGCCGCTGGCCAAGGCCGAGCCCATCAGAGATAGCGGTAGGGCCTCTGGGACAACAGATTTGAGAAGGAAAAAAAAATTGTTGGGACACAGAAATGGCAGCCAGAGAGAGAGTGAGAAGATGTGAGAGCACCAGCCCTGCAGCCCCCCAGGTCAGTGCAGAAGGAGGGGAGGAGATGCTCCAGGCGCCGGAGCAGAGATTCCCCTGCAGCCCGTGGGGAAGACCCTGGTGAGGCAGGCTGTCCCCCTGCAGCCCAGGGAGGTCCATGGGGGAGCAGATCTCCACCTGCAGCCCGGGGAGGACCCCACGCCGGAGCAGGGGGATGCCCGATGGAGGCTGTGACCCATGGGAAGCCCAGACTGGAGCAGGCTCCTGGCAGGACCTGTGGACCCATGGAGAGAGAGAGGAGCCCATGCTGGAGCAGGTTTTCTGGCAGGACTTGTGACCCCGTGGGGGACCCACGCTGGAGCAGTCTGTGCCTGAAGGACTGCAGCCCGGGGAAGGGACCCACGCTGGAGCAGTTCATGAAGAACTGCAGCCCGTGGGAAGGACTCACATTGGAGAAGTTAATGGAGGACTGTCTCCCGTGTGAGGTACCCCACGCCGGAGCAGGGAAGAGTGTGATGAGTCCTGCCCCTGAGGAGGATGAAGCGGCAGAAAATAACATGTGATGAACTGACCGTAAACCCCATTCCCCATCCCCCTCCACCACTGCGGGGGAGTAGGTAGAGAATCCGGGAGTGAAGCTGTGCCTGGGAAGAAGGGAGGGGTGGGAAGAAGGTGTTTTGAGATTTGGTTTTATTTCTCATTACCCTACTCTGGTTGATTGATAATAAATTGAGTTAATTTTCCCCAAGTTGAGTCTGGTTTGCCCGTGATGGTAATTGGTGAGTTGATCTCTCCCTGTCCTTATCTCGACCCACGAGCCCTTTGTTATATTTTCCCTCCCCTGTCCAGCTGTGGAGGGGAGTGATAGAACGGCTTTGGTGGGCACCTCGTATTCAGCCAGGGTCAACCCACCACAACAACACACTTAGTACTGTAAGATACAACTAGAAAAACATTCAGGAATGTGAAACTCTATTGAGTTATATGAAATTTGATGTCAAGTGACTGACAGCTTTGGAGCATCACAAGAATTTAGAAAATGAGAAATGAGCAGGGAAGGGAGACAGGTTTTACAAGGCGAGGTGAGAGGTTTGTATTTGGTATGACTTAGAAGAAATGACATAATCAGCACGGCAGGAGAAGAATATGACTGTAACAGCTGTGTTTGGTTAGACAGAAGATGGGCTACTGGGGTAAGTGATACTTGGGAACTAAAAGCTATATTAAACAAAGTAAGAATTGTTCAGATTTTTAGATGAGGAAAACTGAATAAAATCTGATTTGTGGACACAGTAGCAACAAGACAAGTCTAGTCTAAATTTATAAAAATCAGTGAAGAGTCTCCAAAGAATCCTAAAGCAAGCAAATAGGAACAAGAGAGGGAAAGAAAGGAGAGAAAAGAGGTATCTTATGCAAGAAAGAGAAAAGAGAGGAGCATAAGGAGGAACATGGAAGCAGGGGAATAAGATTTGCAGCTGAGAGACCAGCTGGCAGGGATAGATGGAAAAACAACCCACAACCTATTAGAGAAAAAAATAATATGTAAGGCTGAAATGGTAAAACGTATACTTCTAGCCCTTCAGTTGTTCCTTATGGGACTCAGGTGTTTCCAGTGGGGCTGTGCTCTCTTCCTTCCATTGTCCCACAGGCTCCTGCAACTTGGTTCTGGGAGGAAGTCTAAACATGTATGCATTTAAACATGTCTTTGGGGGCTTAAGTTTAGTCAGAAAATCTAAATGTGTCTGATATGTGACTCAAATAACAGAAGTAGAAAGAATAAAATGCTTTTAACTCAAACAATGTAATTCCATAAATAATGTGATTTTATAAGTAACAGTAGATTTCTTTTAAAAAACATAATCATGCAAGTATTACATGTACTAGCAATAGTGACCTATTTTTCCTCAAAAACATGACTAAATCAATGTTTTGACATTGCTTTATGAACCTGTGGAGAAATACTGCCCCTTGTATGAAAAGGCAAATTCTGAACCACTTCTGTCATTAAAGCTTAAAAGATATTATTTCGTAGAAAAAGGACATTAACCTTTGTGTCCTGGGTATTAAAATAAAGTCAGGGAATCAACCAAATTGTAGTCAATGAAAATTTTCCCTAGCCTAGACTGAAATCATTCCTAGTCTAATCTGGCATAAAAAATATTTTCCCACTGTTTTGTACTGTGTCAATAAATTTGATAATTTACTTACACTCCTTGTGACTTCTTTTACTGCTTTCTGGCGCTTTTTTTGTGTGATTATGAATACCAGTTTCTGATTCATCTCAGTTGAGTCATTCATGATTTTATAAGATAAGATAAGTCATATCCCCTTTTAGGTGTGTCTTTTACAGACTGAAAAATTCCAGATTATTAATCCTTCCTTACAGTGAATCTTTAATAAACTTGTGATCATTCTTCATGCCCATGTTGCACTGTTTCAAGTTCCATTCTATCATTTTGAGATGGGAAGATGAGAACTGCACAGCAATAATGAAGCTGTAGATCTTTCAATCACAGTTTTATTTCTTGGGTTGGGTTTTGGGATTTTTTTTTTGTTTTGTTTGCTCCTTATTGCTTTCTTCATGATTCAGTTCTATTTGCCTTTTTGCACGAGAGCTCATGTTCATCCACAATGGCACCCTAATCTCTTTACTGATAATATCTAATAAAGGTATCATATTTTTAGGTTTAGGTATTATATAAATTTGTACTGGGTGACATTATTTATCACCTATCCACTCTATTATCATGATATCCTTTTGCAGCTCTTCACGGTTAGTTTTAATTTTAGCTATCCTTAATAATTTTAATAATTAACAATCAACAAGTTTTCTAGCTCTGTGTTCATTTCCCTTCCAGATCATTCATGTGTTGAATGGTGAAGTCCCAGAAAAGTATTCTGTGCCTTCAGTGGCAATCTCCCAGTTCTCCAAACTGATCAGATACTGCTACAGCAGTTGGATTTTTTTTTATCTGTTGTTAATTCAAAATGGGGCTGTCCTTCAACCCCTCTGAGAATTTCACTTTTTTGGACAGTATTTGATGAGTGACCGTGTCAACAGCTATTTGAAATGAAAGTACACAATGTTACCTTGACCATTCCTATTCATATTCTCTCAGACTCCTCAGGAAAATTGTATACAGATTGAAGCATGACTTCCCTCTTTAAAAGCTGTGTTCATGTTACATGACTGTATGGTAAGATTACTGTATGGTAGTGTGATAAACACATTCCTACTAATTGTACTTTTCTATTTATTTTCTACCAAAACACTTGACACAAAAGTCAGGCTTACTGGTCTATAATTCCTCAGATGTTACTAGGAGTCACTTTTTTTAAAAAAGCACCTTTTCTACCTACGCCCCTTCTGGGCCTGAGGCCTGGTGAAGGAAAATGGTACATCCTGCTTCCTTCTGTATATGAGTTTGGCCTTGGGGATTTGTCAGTATTTGTAATGTCAATATTTCTTCTAAAATGTCTTCTATTGAAACTTCAATTACAAGAACTTCAGTCTTGATAGGGGAACCTCCCTAAGTTCCCTTGTAGTGAACACTACTGGAAACAGTTCATTTAGCAGTCTCATACTCCTGAGGTGTTCCTTTTAAATCTCTGACCGTGCATATGCACTGACAGGTTTTGTGATTGAAGGAATTTTAAAAAGGTTTTTTTTGCTTTTGTGTAAAACTTTGTTCCTGAAAATCATTGTGTTGAATTGTCATATACTATTAAACATTTGCCTTTTTTAGCCCTGAAAAACATGCAACTTAAAATAGGATTAAATTATTCTTGCCTTTAAAATAATACAGTACTTATGAACACATCTGAAGGACAATACTATCTTTCAGATCTTATGTTTTTAACTTACATTAACTCCCTTTAGTAGGTGTAATCTGCACAAGCATTGAATGCTCTTTGTGAGTCATGCCATCATTTCATATTCCTAATGAAATGCCGATCTGCTAAAGCTTTGTACCATGTCCTGTTCTTCTGGATTATTGTTATACTAGCAAGCAGCACGCCTGCAGCAACTGGCAGAAAAATGTAGAAAAATTACTGAGCAATTGCTTTGTGTCCCTATGAAAATTAGGAAACAAAAGTCTATTATTGCAAAGGAATATTTTTCATCCTTATTATTTACGATCTTTGAGACCAAGGAAGCCATTACAATTGCATAGACATCAAGGGAATTATCGAGGCCTTACCTTCCCACGTTACACTATAATTGCTTTGCTATGGCTGTTGTACCTCCAGGCTCTTTATCTTTCCCAGTTTCTGTTTTGGTCACTATAAGTCAGTAATGGTAAAACAACCACCATCTGCATTTTCATCAAGTTTTTTGTTCAATTGTATCAGGTGCTAAAAGGAACCTGAACTTTTAAGAGATATTGAGGCCTTGAGTTATGTGCATTAGAATCAATCTCTCTCAGACTTATATAAATGACTCTTTCAGAGCTTTGGTTAAGACCATAAAAAATTCTCTCAGTCATTTTTTATTTCCAGTTATCAAACATGAAATATAACAATAAATAAAATTGATCAGCACAGAATAAAAACATAATATACGATTTTCAAGCAGCTAACAAATCACAGAGCTCACGTGGTCTGAGTACTATAGAGGAAGAGGGAGCCGTTCTCAACGCTACTGCACTCTGCCTTCCCATGAAACTACCTCCTTTCAGACAATCTTTTACCTCCCCAGAGAAGACCCCCATGATTCAGTGTTCCTTAGGCTAATTAGTTAGTTAACTACACTCCCTACTTCACAAACTGTGCTTTTCAGCTGAGTTCAGATCTAAGTATGAAAATGCTGAATTTGTAATTGGCATGAAACACACTGCTTCAAAATAAATCTAATTTATCACGTCTTGAAATTTTGTCTGGGATTAAAAAAAGAGGTTAAAAGCCAAACTTTTCTGTTTGTTTAAGTAAATCTTACCCCTGGGCTTTATTCTGAAACAAGTCATCCCACCTTACATTTCCCAGTCTCTGGGTCTCTGTCCTTTCAGTGTGTATGAGAAGGAGAGCTCTCCACATTTCTGTCCATTCTGCTCCTGAGAGGAAACACTAATAACGTTTCTGGTTGTTGTATCTCTGATTACCAAAAAAGGCACTGATTGAAATGACTGAACATATCCCAGGACTAAGCAGAGCTTGCCTTGTTAGAATTAATGGCCTGTTAGTTACACAGGCAGAAATGGAGCTCAATATTTACAGAAGAGCTGATTTCCCTATTCCCTCCTGCAGATATTTTTTTACAACAATGCAATTATCACAGAGCTATTATTACATATTCTCCAACTCAGGTAAGGAAAAATCTTCATAAAATCAGCTTTAATTTTAATAAGTGGTTTCATTTAACAAGTTGTTCCTCTGACTTGGCTGCAAATCTGTGATTTGAGTTCAAATCTACACTAACCAAAGCATCCTATGAACCCTTAGCTACAGTGTTGTCTGCATTTCAGTTTTCCATCAAAAAAAAAGATGACACAATTCACTAAATCACAGTAATGTGACAAACTCTGGTTGTGAGGTGCTTACATACCACATGAATAGATGTAATAAAATTTCAAACATTTACAGATTTTACTACAGCTAAAACTGTTTACATTATCCCCTGTGGGCCATTTAATGGAAATGGAGTATGGAATAAAGTAGCAAGATCAGTTTCTGATTGTCAGTCCTTTTAGCTAAGAACCAGTGAAAGAACTACAGACAGGATAGCAGTCATTATCACTTTGAAAAGGAATGCTCTACCTCTTCATTTAGCCTGCCACTCACTCTGTGACTTTTACAACCTCAAATGAAGAGTGTAGGAAAATTGTGAGTCTATGACTATATCCACACAAGAAGGCTTTTTGCCTTCATGGGGAAAAAAAAATCAGATAATTGAGAAATCATGGCACATCATCTTACTCCAGCTATGTAGAGGGTAATGCTTCTGTTTCATTAGTCTTTCAGATATTAACTACCCTCTTGAATCTCCCAGAACATAAACTTCCATGATGGCTCCTTAAACCCTTTCAGCTAAAATTATTTGGGTTTGTTTCAAACTGTTTAAGTAATAGGTCTTTAACTTACTTCAGAAACTAATTTTGAATGGAACAGGTTACAGGGAATACTTGAATGAGTAGCAGATAAGCTTTTAAGACAGCAGCTAGAAAAGAATATAAGGTTCCTGGCTAAACATCATCAGAGTGCTAGGGAGAATATGAAAGCCACAGATTTCCTATACTCAGGAGAAAGATTAGGCACAGATTTATACTTGCCATTGTTTTATTAGCAAAAGACACAACCCCCAGTGATTATGAGTATTTGCCTGAGAGCTTTGGGTGAAGTCCCTGATCTTAATCAGATGGTGCAGCAATGTTAATCCAGTTCTCTTACCACATGGATAGTGCTCTAATCACAGAATTATTGGGCATTCTTATTGGTTTGGATGTTCCTCTCAATTTCTGGGAAACCTCTTGAGGAGTGGTGAACTTGTCCTGCTTTATAAGAATTTTTTAATAATTTTACAGATGGGAAATTGAGTTTCCTACCACACTGTAATTATGATCTTTTGTGTGAATATGTATCCAAACCCAAGAAAATTTTGACTAAGAGACTATGGCAAGAATGTTCATGTATAATTTCTTCTCCTATCAATAATCTGTGATGCAAACTAGGGTTGTTTACTGTGTCGGTCTTTTTGTGACAAGTGAATATTTAGCATTTTCCCTGAAGACCTGCACTATTAAATGTCCCCAAATATTTATTTGGAAGAGAGAGCTCTGAATAGACACATTTACAGTGACAATAAATTCACAGCACAAACCAAATTAATTTGAATATAGTGATGATACCCACCATTACATCCTGACTGCAGCAGAAATTTTCAATGCATTGGGAAGAATTTATTGACTCACCTGCTATTAATCTTATTCTAAATGGAAGTACCAGCACCTGTTGTAAGTCTCTAAAAGTTTGCTGTGGGTATGTTTGTTTTATGATAACTGTCCACATATTCCTTCCACCTAGAGATTTCTTAGCCAAGTTCTGAGGTATAAATTTATCCTTTGAGAAGCCCTAAAAATGCTTATGTGAAATTGCATTCTGCAATGCACTGAACACTAAAGTACCACCAATGTTTTCATATGTTACTCAGAGAGAAAATCCTATCACATATCACTGGATGGAAAGAAGTCTTTACCAGAATCTATCCTAATATGAAAGAAAATTTAGTAATTCAGTTTCTGGAAAAATATCTTAATGAATACACCACAGGAGGGGAGACAACTCTTCATTAGTTTACAACTAGGAGATGAACTGTTCATGTATTTCTAATTATGGAGGTATAAACATAGAATAAGGTCACATTTAACCAAAACAAAATGTTTAACTGAAGCTTAAACAGAAGTTTCCTCTTCCCACTTTAAAATCCATCTTTATATTATACTCCACTTCACTAGTTCAGCAGTTACTCTCTGAACTCTAGAAAGCCCTTTCTAGAAATCGTATTCCTATCTCGAAATATTTTTGAAGTGAGTTATTTATAACTAATAAATGTTGTGTATGTATGTCATACATACAAGAGAGATTTCTACCTCTCTTAAACAGCAAATACAACTAAACACACTTCATTCTCAGTTGTAAGTGTTATGACTGAAGTAAAGGGAACTGGGGCCAAACCCTGAGGACACAAAAGCAATGAGGTGAGCTCAGAATAAGCAATGAGGGGAGCAGTGGTATTTTCTCTAGTTCTTCAAACAAGAGGCCACAATTTCTAGTCTACAGTTTGGGCTGCAGAGATTTCTGTTTACCTGTGTTTGAAAACATCAAACGGTAACGATGACCAAGTTTGTTGGCTCTCTTTATGTAGAGAAGTCTTTACTGAGTCATAACTTAGACTTCAATCCATCAAATTTCTCATCTACATGTAATTTAGCATCTAAGCTCTTCTGTTAAACTCAGTGCATCTGGTACTGGATGAAACCAAACTTCACCCTTTGGACATTCAGAGATGAATGAGTGAGGCCATATGAATGGCTTGTATACAACATTCCAGTACGAAGATTTGTGCATATATCATTGTATGGAAACGTGATAAACTGAACATTTTCACTGACTATGTATATATATAATTTTTCTGAGCAGCCATACACATCAAGAAAAATCAGGACTCCACTATACTAGACAACATGCCATCTTGCTTGAGAAGTCTAAGAAAATGAGTCAACAAAAAGCCAAAATAAGTATCATTGGTTTTTTTGTTCCATTTTGTTTTTACAGGGGAGGAGATTGTGCTGAACTTGGCACAAGCAATCTGTGGCAGATTTCTTTTAGGCATTGCTGGCCAATGTTTATTGTTCCTCCTTTCCAATTGCCTGCTGTTCATCCAGGTCAGGCTCACAAAAGCTATTCTGAAACCCGGAAAATATTATTTAATCTAAATGATTTGGAGGAGGATCGTATTTTCATGGGGTTTCTAATTAACTTCCTGATGGCATGTTAACAGTTCTTGAAGAACTTAATTTATCCTATAGCAATTGACATAATTGTTTGTACTTCAGATATGACCTTAAGCTCCACTTTTCTTGCAATCTGCACTGTTCTTCTACAGGATGGAAACAAAATATCCCCTTTCCAGTTAGGTACCAAAAGTGTCAAAATTGTTGTAGTGTCCAGAGAGGAATTTTTCATTTGGTTCTGATCAATTAGAACACAAAGTGTTGTTGCTCTAATATTCACTGTTATCTAATTAACTGGAAAGAGCTTCCTAAATGGAAAATGTTTTTCAGTTGAGACTCTTCATATAACCATGCAAATACAAGTACCTATTATTTCCTCAATAAGAAGGATCAGACTAACACTAACGTTTCTCCTCGATTAGCAACAGCTATTGAAATACCCATTGTTTTAGACCCAACAGCAACAAATCATCCCTGTTATAAATTTACTGCGCTCCTAATCTCAAGCAAATTCCTGTTGTTCACAATCAAATTATTTCACTATATTGACAAGAACACCAAACTGACACATCATTCTTATTTCAATATTATGCTGTATCCCATGATTGAAAAGCAAGCAGTCACTTGTGAATTTGTATCTAAGATGCTGAGACAGTAAGATACATGATGTTAGGTATGACCATTCTTAGTAATCTGAGACCATTCACAATTATAAAGGTTATTTTAGTTATCAATTTGCACAAATTTTAATTTAGTCACCATTAATTAAAATATTACCAACATACTTTTGTCTGAAATCTTAATAGCTACAGTTCGATGCAATATCATTCCTAATCCTGAGTTGAATTTAGTGGAACATTTTTTCTCCAGTTCATTTATTTTATGCTTTGTATACTCTGTATATGGATCAGTTAACTCTTTCCTTTGTGTAATAGTTTCATAAATCATCACGAGGAGAAGCAAAACAAGAAAACATGAGTACAAAATATGTGCAAGATGATATATGTCTAGAATCTTAAATTACTTTAGCTAATTAAAAAAAGCAACAGCTTCGTTTCCAGCAGATAGTGTTTCCATAAACTAGTGGGAAAACTTAGCAATTAAAACTCCTTGAAAGAGGGTATCTTAACAGAGCTCAGAGTAAACTAAACTCAAAGCAAAGTGTTTCATAGTGTAAGAGATCTTGTTCTACACTGAATGCTGGAACCTAATCTTTTCCAAACCTTTCCCAGTTTTCCTCCTGAAATAATCCCCTGGGTTCAGCCCTTTCATATTATCAAAAGACCATCCCAGGATGTTTTTTCTAGACTTTTTTTAGGTTAAATCTTTTACAAATACTGTCTTTGAACTTTTGTGTGCTGTTTGATAGTGCGTTTGAGCCATGCTACTATCCTTACAAAACACACTGTAAAGGGTTATTGTATAGGAGCCTTCCATAAAACTTCCTGCCTACCTATAGATTTTCAGAAAGGACCACTGATGCTGACTGTAACAGATTTTCTAAATGGAGTGATTTTGGAAAAAAAAAAAAAAAAAACCAAAACCAAACAACATCACCCCCCCCTCCCCCCAATCCTGACTTTTATCCTATTATTTTTGACAGCCTTGAAGTAGGTCTAAGCACAAGAGCCAGAATAAAGCAGACAAAAAGTGTTTCTTCAAAATACCTGTAACCCACAAAGGATGTATTCTTATTAGAGAAAAGCAGATTGTGGGAAGTCTTTTATTTTCAGTGTCATAATGACGTATGATTAAAATATCTCACTACAATTTTAGGGGAGAAACATGTTTACTACAGGACTAATGGATGTCCAGGGACATTGCCATTTTATCAGCCTTCCCCTGGAGCAGACTCTGAGTAGTTTGATGTTTCTGACAGTGTTATCTGTCTTTGTATACCACTAGAGATCAAACTGGATTTTGCCCAGTTTGGCTCTGCTTGAAAAAAATCAAAGTAGGATTATTTCAGGTTTAAGCTCTGTCCCGGAGCATTAGGAGCAGTTCCCACAATTTCCAGCCAGTCTTGCATAGTTTTTTATGGACTTGCATAATTCAAGTATGAGATGTGACTGGACACTTAAAAATGTAAGTTAATGATCTTGCAATATGACCCACATGAAGGAGGCAGCCTACAAGGTTGGAAACTCTAGAAAACCTGTCAGGATTAAGTCACAGCTGGATAAGTATTTTCAACTCCCATTACAATCCAGGTATGCTTTGTGTCTTCTAGAATTCAGCTCCATATGAATAAACACATTAGAAGACAAAACTAGTAATGCAAGTAGGAAAAAAAAATCTGTGCATTTCTAGAAAGGGGAAAACTGACAGATCATAAACATTAGGGTTAATCTTTAAGCAAAACTTTTTAACGCTAATTATCATCTAATTAACAACTATCAGCATTCTTCAGGGATGGAAATTGTCTATGTCTGTGAAACTGTTGCTTTTGCTCTATCTTTATTTTTATGTATTATTTACTACCTTACTATCCTATACTGGCCCTTTTTATTGCTTAATTTCCACCATCAGGGAAATTATTATGACTTCTTCCAAACTTTTGTTAATGATGGGAAAGAGATCTTTAGATAACCCAACGATGTTCAAGCAACATATCCTAGAGTTCCACTTGAATAAACACATGCAGAAGACATTCCATCATGGAAAAGTAGAAATGAACATCCTTAATACCTTGATAACTATATATTCTATCATTATGTGAGACTATTAATCACATAGAATTTATCAATAGAATTAGGACAGACAAGAATCCGTTCACAGAACTATAATGACATGGAAAATAAATTTGAAGGTCAAGGTCTGCATTCAGTTACATGAGAATACGTCTGGTCAGATACACTGACCTCTGTTGAGGTATAAACTAATTTGCTCTATTGGAACACACTAGAAAGTATCCTCTGATGTCTGAAATTGTACAGGTTCTCTTTTTCCTGGAAATTTCACCATAGCAAAGCCACTAGGCAGTATCTACACAGAGATAAAATGAAGAATTACTTAATTCTCTCCTGTACAGTAATAATGTTAAAGTTAACATTTTTTCAAGAGAAATAAAAAAGATTAAAAAAGGAAGAAAAACGGGAATGAAAATGTGTGAACTTGAAATAACTGCCTTATGCTGTCAAGCATCAAAGATTATTTATCCCTAGGTTTCTTTTTCCCAAATTTGAAGACGCTTTCTGTTGTTTTTATTAGTCAAGATAGATTACTGCTTCCAATCAGTATCCAAGCCTACAAAGATACATTTTAACAACCCTGTTTATTATTTGTAAACAGTTATTAAATAATTCCTCAAACTTTCTAATGCATTATAAAGGCAGTTAATGAAATTATGTATAATTTTTTTTCCTGATAAAACTTTTTATCTCCTCAGATAGAATTTTAGAGTGTTTTTATAACTCAGCTTGAAGTGAAATTGAATTGTATGAAATGACTGATTGTCAAGGACATCTGAACAAATGAGGTATTCATTTTATTCAGAATCCATTGAAGGATTTCTTGATGTTTTTATTTAATTTGCTTCATATCAAGGAGTTAAGCTCCCCTTTGAGACACATCACAAAAGAAATAAAAGATTAATAAAAGGCCAGGAAGTTCCTACATTCTTGCAGAGTTTGACAGAAAGCCTTAATATTATTCCATTTCTTCCTCATAGATAAATAGAGACCAATGTTGTCATAGGAGTGTTTTTTTTGTCACAAGCTGTCCAGTTCCCTAGGTACCAGTATTGTCTATGTATCAAAATCCAAGAATGATGATAAATATATCAAGTAGAATATTTCTAAGTTAATGATACATGTGTCCAGAAAATACAGACTATATAAATTGTTTTATTAATTTAGTGCCATTTGTACAAACTGTTTAAAACCACAAGCTCTTCCTCTGGTTTCTGACCAATGTGCTGACTGCGTAGGATAATGTCAGTTGTGATGCCAATCATCAGAACTCAGAAAGCTGTATGATTTTTAAACTTAAGTGAATATTTGAAAAGTTGAAAGTGATTCAATTCATTTTATAATCAAAAAGCTTAAAAAAATCCAAGCCATATTCAAAATCATAGTGTCAAGTAAATTTTCAGGTACTTGGATGTTTGTTTTAATGTCACTCTTAATTTCTCACTTCCTTATGAGAGTCCATCCTCAGCTGTTTCTTTCTCCACAAATTACTCTAATTTTCTTTAACTCTAATGAACACCTCTTTATGACAGGTATATTATCCCACATTTTGGAGTATAATGTATATATATTTTTAAAATTTTGTCATTGCCCTGTAATATTTGTCAATGGACAAAGCAATATAACCTAAAGCAATTTCTATCAAAAAGAAAAAGTACAGTACGATTAATGGAATATTTTAATTGTGATCCCAGATAGTTTTTAAAAGGCCCATATTATTGCATTCTGTGGAGGAGGCAGAACAAGGCAGACATCCTAAATAATAAATATGATTTAACAACCAGAATATTCCTGAATATTTTTTCAAGGTAAGTTTATGGAGACTGCAAGGTTAGGCAGAAAGTCTAGGTCTCGTCACTGAGAAACTTGCTCAGTCGTACAGGAAAGCAAACAATTTACTAAGAAATACTAAAGAACTCCATTACAATAAAGGGGCTTTTCAGAAATCCGAACAGATAAAAATTAAGGCATAGAAGCCTGGTAGAAATTCATGTGTGTGAAAAAATGAATCAGGAAATTGTTGAGGAGCAGTTCATCTATGTGCAAATGCCTCCCCAATACTCCAGCACAGTTCAGAAGGTTGGATTATCACAGTTGTATGACAGTCAGCCGTGAAACACAAATTTGCTTGAGGCTGGTATATACTACCCACTTGACATTTAAGAAAATCTGTGCAGTTTTCCTTCACAGATTTTGTTTCTTAGCGCAGTGATGTAGACTGCTGCCTTTATCCTTATTTACTCTCTCTATTTCTTATACTGTACTGTGTGCCTAGGTACGGTTAGTAAGATATGGATAATTAATCTGTTGAATTTCTGCACAAAACTGGAACCAAATAAAAGCATAAAGAAATGTCATTAAAAAAATCAATAGAGCAAAATATGAATAATAAATATGACAATAAAATTCTATCTTTTTTTGTCAGAGTTCAAACTGATCAAAAATACAGTCAATGTTTGGGTTTTAAAATTTTCAAATGTTGGTGTTGAAAAGATCAGGTCTGGTATGTTAATTCAGTAAAACTAAACACCTGGAACTCAATAATTAGCACAGGTACTAAACCAGCAAAACAAAATAGGGAATAATACAGTAAAACGTACAGCTTTTTGCTGCAGAGGCTGCATGCTGTGCAGACAGAAATTTCAGCTTGTTATGATGAATAAACATTAACTTAATTCTATTCTAATCTGTGAACACATTTTTTACTTACTCTGTTAAACTAAGTCATCTGTGTTTAAGTCCAGCTTTTGTAATGCTTCTAAAGCACAGGACTAGTCTTAGTTCTAGTAAAAGCTATAAACAAGACAAAAGTCTCAGACTCTCTTACCCTCTCTCTGTTTCTCTCTCTCTGGTTCATGAAGTATGGATTCACATACACTGAATTGCTGAAATGTATTTCTGAAGAACTAGAAAGCATCATTAAATGTGGAATATCTTGGAAAAAAGGAAAATATAGGCACTTATGGAATTATTAATTATTCTCAAAAATAACTTTATCTTGACAGAAAACAAAACTAAAAAGCAATTATAATGTAATTAATACAAATCTTTTTGCTGCAAAAGAGCAAATAACACAGTTGCCTCTATAGGCAGATATTCCAACAGAATCAGTTACATATCATTTATATTGAAATGTCATACTGCTCCATAAGAAATATTCTTGGAAGGTGTTTTCTTTCAATTTTGGGGAAAAAAATCACAAGCCACTTTTTGATAATAAGATTTAGGTACTTATTTACAGAAAAAGTACTGCAGTTTTATGTCTTGCTGAAATTCAAAACTACTTGAGTAACTGACATTGTAATAAAAGCTATTGTATTGTTCTTGGTGGTACTTAATCAGTGCATTGAATTGGAGCCTGAAGTGTAACAGGTCTTTAGTACAGCAACAGGTAAATTTTTAAGCAAAACAACCTCTGTTCAGTCGTCTAATGATGTGTGCCTTGTGTCATCTGAAATGCATATCTCCTGGCATCCTGATGCTGGTCTGTGTGCCCTGTGTGGTATTTGCCCGTCCCCTCTGGATGTCTCAGATGCCTGAGGTTATCTCAGTGTGGCAGCGGCTACTTGGTTGAGGCAACTGAACTGAGCCCTGAAGAAACAGACATTACTGAGAAAGGAGATTTGCTTCTCTCTGACAGTGACGGAGCACCATAACAGCAAGAAGGAGTAACTGTTCTAAACAAAATACATCAGGAGGTGTCAGATTGCACCTCAGCCTTCAGAGGTCTAAATATTCTCGTAACTGTTAGATGTTTTAAAAGAAACTGTCTCCATGAACATCTTTCCTTTGCTGATTGCTGCAGTAAATGCATGCATATATTGAAAAACAATAAAATCATGGTTCTTAAATTAACTAGAGTATTTTTGGCTTTGTATTTTTGCTTCCATGTGGTACCCAGAAATAATGCCTTTCTTACCATCGTTTCTCAGTGTCAGAGGTGTAGGAGGACTCAAAACTCTGGCATTTGTCACTGTGTTTTTTACCAGGCATATATAACTGCCAACATCAGATGTTTGCACCTTGGAGATGTAGAGATTGCCTGTCTCCTGAGAGATGAAGCGTCTGCTATCTTCTGCCACAAAAGATGGGAATTCATTAAATACCCAGCTATAGATGATCTCTAAAAGAACACAGAAAAAAAAAAAGAGAAAGTAATTATGGAAACAATATTGTATCATGTTAATGGATACACCCAATAAATGTTCATTAACTTTATTTAAATAATCCAGTGCAAAAAATCTAAAGGATTTTTAAACATTTTATTTGTTTAAAATTTGTTTAGAATTGAAGAATTTTTTTCTCCCCTTGGAATTTTGAAAATAGCATAAGCGTTGAATCCACAAGTTCCCTGGGAAGACAGGTTTAGTTCAGGAAAAATAATTAAATTATTCAATAGACTCAGAAAACACCCATAAAATATTAGATAAATCCCTTTTCTAATCTTTTGGGTCAAGCAAAAAATAATATACAAAGCATTCTTTTCTCTACTCGATCAAATTTGCAGTGAAATATATCAAACTGCTACTTATAGAGCTAGGGATGACTTTTGCAAGTGTGTGTATAAATGGTTTTTATGCTGAACATCTGTTTTTAAAATCAGCACATTCTAATAACAGTTTAACCTACCTTGCAGGTAGTATTACTGCACTACACTTCTATCTTCTTCTACATCTGCTTCACTGAAGAATCTCAGAACCCTTCCTATATGCAGCTTAAATCCTTATGTTCAATGAATAATTCCTTAGACCACAGCTACCAACTGCTTTGCCTCATAATCTGATGGATTAAAGACTAATCAAAGTGATATTTAAAAATGGTAATTAAAGCCAGTACTTTGGTTCTTATTTTTATCCCACAAATTGTTCTGTACACCTGAAAAGCATATACTTTTCTCTTTAAACTCATAATAACTGGTTGAGAAAAAAAGATTATTTCCTATTATTCTGTATGAGATTATATCATGATTTATTGAAAACCTAGATGCATTAATGTCTTGGCATTAGAAGTATCAGTAAAGTTAACCAGATTCTGATTTAGCAGGGAGTTCCTTGCAGGGAATTATTCATGTGGAGTTCCCCCAATTCAGACTTTAAAGCCTTAACCTTATGCATACTTTTTTACATGTTGTTCTCCTTCAGTCTTATCTTCCACTATTTCATTTTGTCATCACACCTTAAAAAAATATTCTTCGCTACTTAAACCAGCACATTACCTATAAGGCAATTTCTTCTGTAATCTCCTCCCTGTGATAGTCTTTAAAGAACCGACTCCAAAATCAGAAAAGCTAAAGCTAGCTGAGGTATATAAAGTCCCAACAACTGCTCCATTGGTATGGCAAGTTCCAAGCTTTTAGACTCAAATTTCTTAGGTGACTACTCTCAGCTTCAGCAGCAATATGAAGACAGTAATTGCACATATGTCAGTCTGTTTCTCTGATACTTTTATCCCCACTGCAGTCAAAATGTTTCTTCATATAAAGTTAGTTGGAAAATGAAAGGGTCAAAGGGATGAGAGGAAGCACCTCAAAATTTAACCTTTTCTGTGTGCTTTTTAGCTAATGACAGCAGAGGAACTGGTATAGCTGTTCATGGTATGAGGAACGTGAAACACATTAACATCCTAACTAAATATATGCCATAGCGAGGTGTGCAGTTCGACTGTAACAGTATAAAAAGCATTAGAAATTCCAGCTGTCCTTTCTATCTTTATGTTGTACTGTTCCCTGATGTGGTGGTCAGAAAAGAACAGAAAAGCACGATGACTGCTTATTCAGCAAATATAAGGCAACAGTGCAAGCAGTGATGTCGCGATGCAGGATGTTCTGGATTAACTTTGAAGAAGTTCAATCTAGTTTTGATGTCAGGTGAAAATTTTCTCATGAAAAACTGATGGTATTAGTACAAAACCACTATGTTAAAGGAGTAAATATATTTACCTGACAGTAGGGGAACACTTCTCCAAAACGAGGAATTAAGCTGCATACATTGACTTTCTGCTTAAAACCTTTTTCAAATCTAATTCTAATTCTGAGTGGTTACACAGGACCCTGAGGAATTCAGGGCTCACAGAGAGCTCTCTAAGTGTTCAAAATTTCCTTCCTCTTCTGTTATGTTTCAGACAAAACACTAATTAACCCAAAATATTTCTCTCTGAAAATTTCATTGCTGTATTTTGCCAAGATGTCTTATCTGGCAGAAATGATTCATGGCAGCATAAAATTCTGCAAAGTGATGATGAACATACAACTTCAAGAAAAATGCATAGGCTTTAACTGAAGACACCTGATACCAATTCAAATGGAAAGCAATCAGTCTCACTAATTGCTCTGGCTTAAAAGTAGTTCAAACTAAATGTAAAGTAGTCATCATTGTGGGTTCATTGGTAGTTCATGTAGAATAGAATTTTCTCCATTTGTAGCCTAAAAACACATGCAGTTAATCATTCAGTTATTAATTAGAACTAGTCCTAAGGAACAGATTTCAAGTAATAAATTTTTGTGCTTCTAAGGAAATAGAATATTTAGTCTTTGCTGGTGCTGAATCTGGGAGCATACTGTCATTTTATCACCTTCTAAATGATTTTTGCTGTTAAGAATTGAGTGATGGATGAATGGGTATTGGGATAGAGTACCGACAAAAAAGTAACAGAACTTCTGCCAAATCTGAAACTCAAATCATTTATGCTATTAAGCTGCAGTTAATGCTTTTAATTGTGCATACCTACAGCATCTGTATTCCAGCCAGGAGCCCAAACTCCAAAGCACAGACAAAAGTGCTAACAGTTTACTTATTGATCATTGTCAGCCCACTGACATTGAAGGAGTTACTCCTATTTTTTCATTTCTCAAAAGAAAAACCCTGGGAATACACTTTCAAATCCTGCAGACTTTGCATCTGAATGCTCAGATCTGGAATTGATCTGGGATTCTGAACCTTCTTTGCAGGTGAAAAGCTCCTTACACACTTTATGAAGTTTCTCTCCTATGAGACCTGGCTAATGAGTTCATAAGATTCTTGAATACAGTTTTGAGAGTTATGTCCATACAGTTTGCATAGGCTTCAGTGGAAATTTCTCAGGGAAACTCTGCAATTTCCCATGCATGTTATGGAGAACAGTCAGAAACAACCACAGCTGGCTTGGGATCTGGGGACCCAACAGTTTTTAACTGACAGAAATAGATGGATGATCTTGCAGAAGTGATTTTACAAAAGGGTGTTAAGAGAATGACTGCAATTATGGGAAAATGGGTGTACCTTGACATTGATCCATTGTACAAATGTTTCACTCTTCTAAATTTGCAGCCATAGTAGAGGATGAAACATGCATTGGTGTTCATATTCTGGGGCTCTGACTGTTCCCAGTTTATATGCCAGCAAAATTAAAATTTAGGGTTCTTAAATCACAGAATTACTAATGAAGGCTGTCCAAGTACAAAACCTGGGGTTTTGTTTTGGTTTGTCTTTTTCTTCTGTCAGTATCATGCATAACAGAATACCCAAATGATTGCAATGACATACAGAAATAACTAATAAAGTGAGAATGATGGCGAATCAACATTTTAAACATTTCTGTCTATCTATAGACAAATATGTCATCTACAGTACATGCACAGTAAAATATTCTGAAACAACAGTGAATACAGTTACATTCCACAAGTCCCACAGCAGTTCAGCATATGAGCACATGTAAAGTACAAGAAGAGAGGCCTGCATTTAAATAGTATCTGACATCCCATTCTTACAAAATGGTAAACTGCTAAGTGAACTTTTTGAATTTCAGAACAAGAAGCCTAACACCAGATGCACTAGGCCTATTTGTAATCAGCTCACTGCAGTTGTTAGAGAACTTCAAGCCTATATTTTCCTATAATGGTTTATGTTAAAATATTTTAGAAGCTGTACCATTTGGCTAAGCACAAAGCACAACTGTCATTGTTTTAACTTTTTAATAGGAGACTAAACTCCAGAGGTACATCTCAAGCCTGACAGGTAAATAACAATGACCTTCAAGAGATTTTGAAGCTAAAAGTCAGTGCTACCAAAATCTAAATAAAACTACAACTGTAAAATCAGAAAGTAATTACTCTAGATATGAACCTTCTGAAGTCATCTCCTTTTGAGAAAAGACTGAGTAAATGGTTTCACCATACTGTTCTCATCTTGCTTTCAATAGGGAAAAAAGTTTAAGTGAAAATAGGAAACTTTGAATACTGCAGTATACAGAAGTTTAGAGTATTTTTACAGTATATATGCTGAGCTTATTTTTTATTTTTATGCCCATCTATTTTATTTTTAATGTGACGCCTATGCCAAAACCACAAAGATGATGCAGAGCCCTTCCTGGAAATTACAGTTGACGGCCAACACAAAAGAAACTTTTATGCAGGTACTATTCATCAATAGAAACAGAAACAGAGAGTAAAAAGACAGGGAAATTTTGAATTATAGGAGCAGTTGTAAATTGGCATTCTCCTGTGGCTTGGGCTGGAGGGCTCTTCTGCTGGGAAGTTCTGTTATATACAAAGACTTGGTGTGAAAATGATTTAAGTCGTTTCTGTAACTGCAAAACTGGTATTTCCTTTTATGAATGACCAGCCTTGTTTACAGAGGAATGTCTCCAAGGAGCTTTCTATCTGTTTTCTGAAGGTCATTTGGAAAGCCTTCTGAAAGTCCAATTTGTTTCTGTGTTTTATTAAGTGCATTCTAGTGGGCTATGTAGGTGAAAATCTGGGTCACTTGGTGATAAAGTAGTGAGAAAAGAGCATCTATCTCCTGCCAAAAAGAATTTATAGTGTGAAATTTTGTTCACTATAATTTCTTAAATGATTTTTGTAGATCTATTATTTTCTCTGTTTAACAACACTAATTCCTAAAATGTCACAATGTGACGTACTTCCCATAATGGATGAAGCTGGAATACTGACTTATCAGCATTTTTGTTAGTGCCGTATTGTGCTTTTGGAGATATCAGTCTGATGCAGAAAATGTCAGTACTATGGTAATGCAAAAGTCTTTCTGTCATTGTGGGTCAGTAAGAAATTACCCCTTAGGTATTGTAATGAGAGCTGTGCTGGAAGCATTCAGATAGCACCAAATATTCACTCCTGTGTTTGTTAGTGCCTGCATGTTTCCCAGATTTGCTTCAAGGCTTTTCTTCTGAGAAATTGCTTGTTTCGTCCTTTTAACATGAGGTGTTTGGACAACCTTCTCATCAGTCCTGTGAGCTAAGTGGTAGTTTGGGTGGAAAGTGAAGACATAACAAGAAAGTTGCCATACAACTCCTTTAAGGCCACCTAAAACCTAAATGTACCGTCCCTATAATGGTTAAATATTGCATATTCAAGGGCAAAGCATGCAAACACATGTCCCATAATTGCAATTCTGTGGAGTTACAGTGTTTGTACAAGAAGTCTGCTTCTTTTTTTGTTTGTTTGTTTGTTTTTTGTGATACAGTGGGACATCATAGAATGGTTTGGGTTGGAAGGGACCTTAAAGATCATCTAGTTCCAAATGTCCTGCCATGGAGGGGCTGGAACTCCATCTCCTCCAGTATCCTGTTGGGAAAATATATTTCTCTTCTCTGTTTAGGATTTCCTCTGATTACGCCAGTTCCACAAGATGGCAGTACTTGATGAATAAATGGTAGTGATGCCTAATGACAGCCAAAATCTGAGATAATCTGGGAGTTTTAGCAACTTGGAAGAAGTTGCTTCTTCTCTTTTTTTTATTTATAAGAAAAGCAGCAAAAACTGCACTCAAGATTACAGGCTGAATTTACTATACATAGCTATAAACCATGAGATTTGCATGATGGCTTTGCTTTACCATTCAGAAATATTCTGTTTAAACAAAATAAAGTATCAGGAAAAATATATGCCTAAATCTCCCCTGCTGAAAATACTAAACCATATTTTATCTCACACCCAGTTTTCACTTTTATCATTATACTTGCTCTTTGAATATTCTGTATACCAGCCACAACATAAGGGTGCAATATACGGCACTTTCTAATGATGGAGAACACTTCACATTCAGAGGGGGGAAGACTTCTTTTTAGCCAAGATGAATGATAACTATGGGTTGTTCCTCCAGCCTCCCACCACAACCAGATAAATAATTTTGGTGCATTTCTTTGTGCTGCTGTGGCTTATTATCAATGCTCATTAATCCTCCAAGAAAATATTTAATGAAGGTAATTTATTTGTTGCATTGTAACGCACCCACAAAGAGCAAACAGATATTGTCAATTTATCAGCTAGCAATGAAATTGCTTTTTTTCTGCTCTGGGGGCTCTGTATCTACTGCTCAGTTACCTGAAACACAATTCTACCAATCACATATTTGTCTTTGTTCAGATTTAATTACAGTGATAAATCTTCAAATATTTTCTTTCTTATAACCATTCACAGAACCAATATCTAAAAATGTGGTAGAAAAGGTAAGTATACTGTCAGGACTGATCTTGTACTGGAGGATACAAATATTATATTGACGTTACCAGTGCACACAGCCAATATAGTCTCATTTGTACATTTGACATGTATGAAATGTATCCAGTCATTGAAACATGTAAAGATCGATGAAAGCTCTTTCTCATACATTTGCTCTTTAAAAAGACCACATAGCATTCAACAAAAATATGGCTTCTGGGAAAGGATGCTAAATTATTATGTATATTTGATTGTAACTGGCATGATTTTCATATTAAAAAAAAAAAAATCTGTTCCAGAAAGAATCAAAATATTGTGATCAAAAGGAACTCAAAAACACATGTTCTTCAGGCCCTTCTTTTGTCCTCAGGCAAGATCAGATATTCTCAGCCCAGTCTTTAAAAATGTCCAGTGAGTTATATTCGTAAATTTAGATCTTCAGAATAATCTGTTTTATTAGTTAATAATTAGACAATTTTCCTTAATATTTGTGTGTAATTCCTTTTTTTCCCAATACTGTTTATTATTTATTCAACTTACCACATTGAAAGTATTGAAACCACTTTATTGATGACCTACATTAAACTTTCACAATTACAATGAAAGATCATTATCCGTGTGTGTATCAGGCTTCCGGGTTTGAGGCTAGATCAGCCAAATCTCTTCAACTTTTTCTTAGAAGTTGTGGTTTCAACTCCTTTACTTAGTTCTATTCTTGTCATCTCTACTGCTTTTCTATATCTTATAATGTAGGACCTAAAGCTGGACATGGTATTCTATTTGAGACATTAACACTATTGATAATTGAGGTAATAGTCTTACATACTCTATAGGTAGCAGTCATCTTAGTATGTCTGAGAACTGAAGTATGCAATTTTCCATTCTACTAAGTATTCCATTTTCTGTAATAGCAGTATTTTTCTAAGGAAGAATGCTGTTTTATCACTTATTTCCCTTTATTCTATCTGTAAATTTGATCTTTGGTAAATATAGTAATATTCATTTTGCTGAATTTTGTGTTACTCACTGCAAGTAATTTCTCAATGTACTGATCTTTTTGGATTCTGATTCTGTGCTCTGCAGTAATTGTAACTTCTTGCAGCTGGGAGTCATTCAAAAAATGCTAAATATGCCTTCCTTTCCACTAGGGCACTCACACTTTTAAAGAAAAAAAAAATAAATTTTATATGATTTGTTCTTGACAAATCTGTATTGGCTGTTTCTTAACACCTCATTATCATCTTATGGCTTACAAAATCAGCGTTTAATATTAAGTCACAGTAACTTTGCAGAACTCAAACTCAGCCTGACTATGGTCCCGCCTTTAAGTTTGGGGGAAAAAAAAAAAAAAAAGTTTTTAAAATCTTTTGAAAGTAAATGAAATAATCTAACAACAGCTTTACTATTGATACTCATCTATTATTAGATAGGAATGGAAATCAATACTTATGTAGAAAAATCCTGAATGCTCCATATAAACTGATGTTCTAGGTTTTATAGTATACTGGATAATGCAGATGTCACTCTATAATGCTATTTTCTATGAAAAGCAGAAAAAAGTGGATAGTAAAAAGTAATAAACAGTCTAAGTGATACCAAAGGACTTAATTCAGAATTTAAGCATTAGCATTGCAGCTCTTTTAATCAATACTACTGACTTTATAGAACTATTGAAACATCTATGGCCAGCAGGAGCAGGGCAGTGATCGTCCCCCTGTACTCAGCACAGGTGAGGCCACACCTCGAGTCCTGTGTTCAGTTTTGGGCCCCTCACTACAGGAAAGACGTTGAGGTGCCAGAGTGTGTCCAGAGAAGGGCAACCAAGTTGGTGAGGGGCCTGGAGCACAAGTCCTGTGAGGAGCGGCTGAGGGAGCTGGGGTTGTTTAGTCTGGAGAAGAGGGGGCTGAGGGGAGACCTTATTGCTCTCTACAACTACCTGAAAGGGGGTCGGTCTCTTCTCCAAAGAGACAAGTGATAGGACGAAAGGAAATGGCCTGACGTTGCGCCAGGGAAACTTTAAATTGGATATTAGGAAAAATTTCTTCACTGAAGGGGTTATGAAGCATTGGAACAGGCTGCCCACAGAAGTGGTGGAGTCACCATCCCTGGAGGGATTTAAAAGATGTGTACATGTGGCACTTAGGGACATGGTTTAGTGGTGGACTTGGCAGTGTTAGGTTAATGGTTGGACCCGATGACCTTAAAGGTCTTTTCCAACCTAAATTATTCTATGATTCTATGATTAGTAATTTCCAAAGACAAGAATTAGAGGTAATTTTGTACCAGCTTTAGAAAGGGTAATCAGGAAGACTCAAATTATAAATTCATCAGCTTCAATCTTAGATTAAATAATTCAATGACTGATATAAGACTTGATTAATAGCCAATTTTAAAAGTGAGATATAATTAATAATATTGGAAGAAAATAAATCTAGTCAAACTAACTCAGTATACTTTTATTGTTCTTTTTATTGACAAAGACAGCAGAGCTTCTGTAATGTACCTAGAATTCATGTTTTATAAAAGAACATGCTGTTTAAAAAGAATTGGAATAACCGACTGCAAAGCATGATTAAAAGGATCAGTTCTGGAATTCTTTGTCCTCTACTGCTGAACATTTTAACATTTAAAAACAATCCTATGCAGTTGTAATCACTGTTTTACAGGAGACATAAAACTTTGCAGTGACAAATGAGCAGGATGAGTCACTGGTAAACTTTGATTTGGTTAGCTTATTATTATTAGAACCTTTTTTTATGATGGAAAAGTGTTGGAAGTATAGTAACACTAATTATTTCTTAATAATTTGAATGAACAAGAATTCTGTGGTAATGACTAACTAACTATTGTACTCATATGAAAAGTGTGGCACTGGAAAATAATGAGGATTTTTTTTAATGCTTGGGAAAACACATCACTATAGAATATTTATATGCAGAAATTATTTTCTCTGGCAAAACATTGAACAGAATTTAAAGTAATTTTTTTTCTCTTTTTTTCTCTTTCATACTTTACATCTCTCTTGTTCTCTGATCATGCTATGATACTTGATTTTGTCTACATTTTAATGGCACTGGTGTGATAGTTACTCTTCCATGGTCTACTTCTTACTTAAGTCTGCTGCAGGGATAAGCACAACAAAAAGTCATACTCCAGAGCAGTGTTACCTGCAGTGAACCCTAGAATCCTGCACCTAAGTAGGCTGCTGCATTACATGGAAATTTCATTTTATGACTACTGCAATGGTACCCATAAATTAATGCATTTTGAAGGCATGACTAGGAAATTCATCAAAACAAAAAACAAAACAAACAAAAAAAAGAAGTAATGATAGGATGATGATCATCCGAATTTGTGGAATATCTCTATTCCAAATGCAAGAGTGACATTATCTCTTTTTCAGCTGAGAGATGCAAAATCTCTGCATCCCTAGCTTTTCTCCACTCCTTATTTAGGAACAGAGGCTCTGTTAAGCAAATTCTCTAATTTGCCTTAAAACACTCACTAATACTTCAGTTATCAGAGTATCAGTCTCTCAAGGAGTTTATATGTATGTTTCAGTTTGGCTTTTTGTACTTGCAGGAAAGAAAGCAACTTAAATTTGTCACTTTATCCCTCATTCACCCTGATTCTTAATGCCAGGAAGGATTAATAGTAGCAGAAAGATTTATTTAACAAGATTTAATTTCAGACTTCTGGGTGTAGAAATGAAAATAAAATGCTACTGCAGTTCTAGTTTATATTTCAAAACACAATGTTTTCTAACAACCTTCACCACTCTCTACATGCAGCTGTTGTATAGGCAAAAACTGAGTACTCAGAGTCCATAGAGTTGCCTTTGTATGGCTGCACATATTGAACTCTAAGACATGCCCCACTGCCTCTCTGCTTTATATTCTCTTGGTGCTAGGTGTTTTACTATAAATATAAAGGCTTTTGCTGGGTCTATCTGCAGGTCAGTGTTTGGTGAATTCCACCATAGCCATGGCACGATATGATTGATGGATCTTCCTTGGGCCTGCTCCTTTGCTTATATGGTATTTATTATCCTAAGACCTCAAATCAAGGACAGTACCATTATTATCACTTTTATATAGGAAAACTGAAGAAGATGGAACGAAGTGACTTCCCAGCAGTCATGAATCAGGCTATAGTCAAAGTGAAATCTCCACTAACACATAATTCTTTTAATTTCTATTATTCTTTCCTCTCTTCACCAGCTCTTTGTACATCTACCAGAAATGCCAAAACACACAGGAAAAAAGTAACAGTCGATGAATCCTTAGGAGCTGTGTAGATGAACATCAGAGATGGGTAGCTACCCCCTCATCCTCCCTCTGAATTTGATTTTCAAATGTTAAAAAAAAATATTAGCTGTATAAATCACAGAATCCCCTGAGTGTTCAAGGTCTAGCACTCAGCTTCTTCTTGGTATATTTTCTAGGCTTAAATTTAGCAAGGAATGGATCCGCCATTATATCTTTCTGAACACAATGGAACATGTGAACATATTCTTCAGAGAATAACATAAAACCAAATTTATAGTCCCCAAAAGACAATTTTTAAATATCAAGAATGACAGTGACAGATTATTTTTTTCACCTTAATTAAAAAATAACTCAAAGTGCAGATGAAGAGGAAGATACATGTCACATTAGCAAACTGCCCTAGAATGCTGATAATGCTGTTCAACCATGTTGTATAAATAAATCACTACAAATAACCTTAGCAACAATCAATCATTTAAAATTTAACAATGTAGAGTCTGAAACTCTTACCTGTTTTTACATATAGACAATACACTGTTGAGTCCCTGTGCACACTGTTCTGCACTACTGGAAACCCAGCAAACAGCTTCCATCCATCTTCTACTTGTCACATAATTGTTATTTAGAGATAATGCATAGCCTTCTGTTGTGTTACTTTCAGCCTAGGGCAGTGTCCCATGATTATAAACTCTCCTCCTCAAGCCCTTAGCAATAGCAGTCAAAGTGACACCTAATGTGTCACATTATATATACATATCACTTGGAAAAAGAAGATATTTGTCCAACTCTCCCTGTTTTGTGGTTTTGCGGGTTTTTTCCAAAAAGAAATATCATTATTAAAGTAATGTAAATAACAGGCAATTCTGCTCCCTCCTGTGCTGAGTACGTGTATAGTTTTCAGAAGACTAATTATGTTTTTCAAACAGGCATGAAGCATGATGTTATAAAGTCACAAGATCTGGACTGTAAATCAGTGCAATTTTAGTCTTTTCTTGAAATTTTCTTTGTAGATCATCCTCTGTAAAATGGGTAGCACTCCTTCCTTCCATCTTGCATTTGGCAGAGCTGAAAATAGATTCTTTGGGATTGAAACTACATTGTAGTTTACTAAACTCCTAAAGGATCTTGTGGTTCTGCAGAAAAAGCCAAACTGAGACAAACCCTTCATCAGTATTATCTATATCCTTCTTTCCATTCTCCCTTCTTCTTCCAGAATTTTTATCCCTGCAGTCTCCAATGGAAGACTTTCTTAACTATTGAAACAGGAAAATACCATGAAAATTAACGCTTCAATAAACCAATAAAAGAAATTAAATTTTCCAGTTACAGATTCTCCACTCTAGGTTAATAGCATAAACTCAACAGGAATTGTATTAGCTGGTTAATGAAGTCATCAGCAATGATTTTAATGATATTGGAACATAACATGACAATACAGGAGAAGATAGAATCACAGAATCATAGAATGGTTTGTGTTGGAAGGGACCTTAAAGATCATCCAGTTCCAACCCCGCTGCCATGGGCAGGGACACCTTCCACTAGACCAGGTTGCTCAAAGCCCCATCCAACCTGGCCTTGGACACTGCCAGGGATGGGACAGCCACAATCTCTCTGGGCAACCTGTGCCAGTGCCTCACCTAGATTAGATTGCTTACATCTAATCTAAATCTACCCTCTTTCAGTTTCAAGCCATTACTCCTTGTCCTATCACTAAACTCCCTGATAAAGAGTCCCTCCCCATCTTTCCTGTAAGTCCCCTTTACATATTGAAAGGCCGCTATAAGGTCTCCTCAGAGCCTTCTCTTCTCGATGCTAAACAAGCTCAATTCTCTCAGCCTGTCCTCATAGAAGAGCTGCTCCAGCCCTTTGATCATCTTTGTGACCCTCCTCTGGACTCACTCCAACAGGTCCATGGCCTTCTTACGCTTGGGGCCCCAGAGCTGAACACAGTACTCCAGGTGGGGTCTCATGAGAACAGAGTAGAGGGGGAGAAAGTGGGCAATCAAATTATCAGAATTAAGTGTGGTATTCATTACTACATTGTTAAAAAGATGGCATTGTGATAAAAAAGAAGTCACTTTTCCACTGCTGTTGCTCTGGAAAACATCTTCTGTTGTCAGAAGATAAAGGACTCACATGTGCTGCTGCACAGGGGTTTGGATTTGGCTGTAATCATTCAGATTTTTGTTTGAACTCTATATTATGCTTATATCTATTCAGTCGTTTTCTCCTTGAAAAAACTAAGCAATTGCCTTTAACATATTTACTGTTAAGTAAGTTATAACTACCTTCATGCCAGTTACAATTGTATTGGGTAAGAAAAAAGAACATAAATGCACGCAGATATGTATTTCTAAACAATTCCTAGTCTCCCCTTTGAAAAAGAAAAATGAAAACTAGATATCCCGACTAGAATTCATTTTATACTGCTTCATTTATTTGAAATAATCTTCCTGAACTGATCAAAAACGGCTATATGAAAATCTATGTTTCATTAAGCATTGTATCACTTCAAATGGTTGTAAGTTCACTTTCATATCGTACTTACAAAATAAGGAATAACTGACTTTATTACATAGGGAAACTTGTTAATGTAATCTTATAGATGTCAGATCAGTTCAGTCCAAAGTTTTCTCTTTCTGAATCAAGACTGACCCCCTAACATTTTCAGTAGTCATCTCTACCAGAGTTACCATTGAGTTCAGTTAATCGTGCCTAGTCTGGGAAGAGTTGCATTTTCTGAAAACTCCACTGTTTTCATCCTTTTTTTAGTCCTTTAAGTTTTCCCCATAATGGTAATGGAGAGAAAAAGCTAGACTCCAGACCCTTAGAAATGAATCATTTTTCATCTCTTCCTCCTTCTTATGTTTCCTCTTGTTTCAGCTGTCTGATCAGCATTGTATTTCTGGCTGCTTCTCCTTAGTCACATTGATTAACATGTGCACTCTCACTCTATTCTTTTCTGTGGTATGAAGTGGAGAGGTAATTGGGATTAATTAGGAATTTTCTGTCTTAAACAAAATGGGCTTTCTGACATTTAACTAACTGACATGTTTGTAAAATGGTATTATTCCAGCCACCAGCTTAGTAAAACATCAGAACTAAATAGCAAATGGATTCTAATAGGAATGTTGTTATGAGAGGGTCAATTTTGCGAGGGCCGTGCACATCTGTGCCTGTACTGTTGTATGCTACTCCAATCCTAGATCTATTAATGTTGGGTTTCTGCTATTTTAGAAGTTATATAGCCTGTGCCACAGAAAAAGTTTTTGCAACACTGTTTCCTACTTTAATTGGTACCTTTACAATGCTAGTTGCAGAAATGTGGTTGTGCTAACATGAACATACATTTCTGTTAAACTTAGCAGGACAATGCTGTCTCATTTAATCACTAGACTGAGGGGTTCCTGATAGTTATGTCTAATTTGTTGGGACATCTCAGTAACAGGCTAGTAACTTGTCTCTAGGGAAGAGGAGCTTGCCCACTGCAGAAACTTTTCATCATTATTGTCCCATTTGTCAAGCTGTAGACAAACAGCCACATACGGCTGGCGCCTGGCAGTAGAGCACGAGCCTGAGGGCCAACATACTCAACACATTTTTTAAATTAATTAATCTCCTGTGCTTCCTCCCTCTTCTCCTGGTATCTCCTTTCACTTTGATTCTCCTAACTGGCAGCTGGGGTAATATTTGTTGACAATAGTGTGGCTGTGAAACTACAGCACATGTCCCTTAAGCAGAGCCCTGTCAGGGCTGCCCCTTCATCCAATGTTGTGCACTGCCTTAATTGGCCAAGGTCAACCAGCTTTCTCTCACTACACTTTCATAGTCCCTGAGAGGAAGAACAGCTCCAGTGAGTGATCCGATGGGTCTAGGGACATTAAACTTTCAGTTTCTAGTGTAACAGAATATTTTTTGAAAGAATTATTAGTGTTTTTAAGGGGTTGGGCATGTTGGAAAAGTTTTTCTTAAAAAGAATATCAAATTACAAGTTCTTTGGGAGAATTTACTACAGTTGGACCAATAACGTATTTCTGTTCATTTATTATTTTTCAAATTATTAAAAAAAATAAAAATAAGAGAAAATCTAAACTTCTATGTCAAGAAAGTTTCAATCGATAATAAATATTTATCCATATGCCTACTATACAGACTTTGCCTAGAATTTGGGGCACATGCAGATCATTAAAACGTAATTAAAATCTAATAACAACCCATTGCCGACAGACTGGGAGTAACTCCTCATTGGTAAACATAGCTTGTTACAATGCTACTTTATAGAAAATTCTATCCTAGCCAAACTCTTAAAGTTCATATCCTCAGATGCATGCCTTCAACAAGATTGAGGAAGGAAACCCTATAAAGTGCTTCAGGGAAGTCAGCAGCAAAATTACTGGTCATGTATTGAGTAATGAAAAGACCACAGAAAAAAAAAAAAAAAAAAAAAGAAGTTAATTGTGTTTGTTCATTCCATAATGAAAACTACAGGCATAGTCATCAATCAGTTGCACAGATTCCTATATTGAGCTGTGTCAGGGGCCATGGACTTTCTCTTTAATGATAACACGCACAGGAATTAGCATTACTAGACAAGAAAGTTTCAAAAGCAGTCTAGTAAAAGTGATAAAGTAGAGGATGCAAGAGGGAAACACCTTTATGATTCTTCCAGGGAAAAATGTGGGTGAAGAGATGAGATGACCCCATGGAATTAACCCAGAATTAGCACAGGAACATAGAGTTTAAGGGACTGTGAACCTGTCTTCTAACACTAGTTTTTCTCCCATTACTGAAAAGCAAATTCAAGCTTCGTTAGCATCCAGTAAACGTCAAATAAACACAAAAATATAGTAAAGCCTAAGAGTGAAGTACAGGAACCCTTCAACTCATGATAGCTAACTCATTCAGCTGATACTTGTGCCTCTCAAAACAGTGTTTTTAAAATACTTTATATGTACATTATGATCATTTATATGTTATGGACATGTAGAGAAGTGATAGAGAAGTTGTGCCATCTTGTCCTCTATGTATGACATATTAAGGGCTTATTAAAGAAACTTTTCTGTGCTGTACAGTTAGCAATCATTTTCTAATACCGTTACTTAAGTGGCCTGTTTTTGTTACTCAGCATCATGCTGCCACAATGAATTAGAATGAGTGAAGAACAAACTATGGCATGACATTACAAGAGAAATAAAAAAAAATTAAGATGGGTGTCCTGTATGTCTTCGTATAGATACCCTTACTACAAGTCAACTGTTTGTTAAGTCTAGGACACATATTTGGCTTCCATTTTAACATTAATATAAGTCTTAAGGAAAAAAAAAACCAACAAAAAACAAAAACCAAGCTCCAAACTTCAGTGTTCTTCTAACTCTCACTTTTGTTAGTAGAAGGAGAAGCATCAGGGTATTGGACAGTTCTACCTTCCCAGCAAGCCTAGAAGTTAGGAGGAGATGATAGTTATGTCCAGCGAATGTGAAATGTTCCATTTGCCATCACCAGTTTCATACACATACACCTCTACAAACTACTAATAGAAGGTACTGACTGATGAATAAGTTCTGCTTAGGTTAGGGGAGAGTCATGGCTGGAGGTATGACCTGTCCAGCTGTTGTTTTAGGAATACTGTGAGTGGCCAGTGCTTTGATAGGAACCAGCAAAATGGTCCTCCTTGTTCTCAAGGTGAGAGGAGAAATGTGACTTTCACCTGTACATTGGTTTCTCCTGGAAGCAAATTATATAAATTTCTTTGCCAAAGTTGATTTGAAAAGTCAGATTTGAAAAAAAAAAAAAAAATCACAGAAGAAAACTGGATATTACTTTACTTTTTAATACATACAGAACTATATTGATATCACAAATCAAGGTCAGGAAGAAATCTCACCTGTAGTAACAGGTTAACATGATGAAGTAGCATCCAGTCAGGTCTAGAGAGAGATGGAGATTCACAGATCTAAGTTCATGCAGACTTCCTATGATTTTGAAGAAACTGTAATGGGTAGGTCTATGTACATATGGAAGTTCTCTAATGTGTACTGAAATGCCACTCTTAGGTGCCTAGATCCTGGGATTGAATCCACAGCGTTACGATAACCTTGTGGCCTTCATATACATAAAGTTAGACCTCTGCGAATTGCATTCACAAAAGCCAGCTCAGTAAATGGAGAGCCAGAGGGTGTATGGATGCCTTCAAAACAGAATTTGCTGTGTCCTGCATGCAGATACCTGAGCCAATTGCCTGTAAACAAGTTAATGAGCATACTGAGGGCAGGCTAGCCCAAATATAACAATCTTGTTATCATAACTAATTTGCCTGGAGAAGTGTACTCCTAACAATTCTGTACCTGAATGAGGTCATTTAGAGCCTGTCTCGTTATTTCTACGTATAATTTGTGCAGTATGGGCCTAACCAGGGGAGTTCTAACTAGAGAGCTACTGCACTTCAGTTGGACTTGGTTTCCTACTTGTAGTGGAGCTGCACCCCAAAGCTGCAGTTTTAATGCAAACGCAGCCTTCAGATTCCTTTTGCAGACCCTGAGCAGTGAGAAGTGATTGGTTTGTGTTTACTTCTAAAGTGGTTTTCTGTGTATGTCCAAAGTACACAAAAACAGAAGCTGAGAACAACTTAAAAAAACATTATTTGACATGACTTTCTCCATTTAATATGAGGACTAGGACAGCTGTGTAGGAAATAGAAGAACAGGACAAAACCTCCTGAAAACTGGTAGAAGGAGTTCTATTTTAGCAGCTTGTCAGTTTAGCAACACACTATGCAGACATCTGGAAGATGCGTGGGAAGGACTGTGATCCCTATAGCACTGGCATTAATCATCTTCTGTGAAGAATTTCTCATGAAAACTACAGTTTTATAACACTAAAGGGGAGGCACAAAAGATGCAGCCTATAGCACAGTTTCCAAACTGGGTAAGATCAGCTTTGTCCTTTAGAAAGAGAGAAAAACCAGTTATAGTTTAACATCTGTACAGATGTTACATGCTGTGGAAAGATTATGTAGCAGTGCTTCTTCCAGACGGCAGCGTCCCTTGGAGGCGGGAGGCAGCACGCATCTGCCTTCCCCTGCACGTATCAATGCTGTTCTCATTCCAACAATGGGAATCGTCATTCTCTATTAAGCTCATACTGAAAGCTTTGAATAAAAGCCTTAAAAAGCTTAGCTGAAAGTATTAATTCTGAGGGAAACATGTAAATCTGGATGAAATTTTCCATTCATTTTTAATCTCTCTATGGTAAACCTTGTAATTAAGATGATTAAATGAATGAATAAAACCCTATATTTACATCCTTTAGAATACCACAACGAAAAGCCATAATCCTGTTTATGGGAAAAAGCAGTAGAGGCCTTTTAAAATGGAGACATCAAACAAAACTTGTTTAAGCAGTTAGTAATGAATGAACTTCTCACTTAGCAAGGCTACCTAAGAGTTAACTGTCTAGGAAACCCATCTTGGAGAAAAAAACTAATGTGGGGTAAGGAATAATCAAATGTTATGTTTATGGATGATCAAGTTATTGATGATTAATATATTTCAAAAGGGACAACTTAAGGATTTGCAACAAAACAGTATTAGTAGAAAAGCTTCTAGAATAGACACATTAAAATGATACAGGACTCCCAATGAAGTCACAGGAAGCATTTTTTTGGAGTGATGGTCCAGGAAAAGCAGGAGGTGAGAATGTGCTGGTGGCTGTTTGTCATAAGGAATCTGCACAAAACACTTTTAATTGAATGTATTTTCCTTCACCGTTCTGAAAGAGAGGGTAGCATCTCTCCCAAAAACCTCCCTCATTTTGCAGCTCAACTATTTCTTAGCAAGGATGACAATAACTTAACAAACTCATTTATTAAACCCAAGAAATAATTCCCTTACCTGAATTCACACTGAAAATATTCTGAATATATTTCAAGTGCACTCCCCCTCCCCCCCTTATTTCCTCTGTAAAATATTTAGACAACAACCTAATGAAAACTTACAAGAATTATCTATATATATCACAAGTTTGTGTTTGTTTGTTTATTGCATTACCTTTTGATAATATATCACAACATTAATAAACAGAAATCAAGTCTGTATACATATGCAACTTGTTTTCTGATTAAATTCTTGTCAAAAGAAATTATTTTAGTATTTTTTCAGTCAGTGGTACTTTGTAAAGACTGAGATTTTTCTAGAGTTGTGTTTTGTAAGAATGGAATATAGGTATTATTCAATCAAAAGTATCTACTTTATCTTTTATTTGAAAACATGTTAATAAACCTATATCTCTTTTAATATATTGTCCTTTCACTAAGGCATCTTTCTTTTCCCACAATGATATTGTCATTTTCTAAAAGGGCTCAATCCAGAAATTCTTAGGCAAGTTTATAAGTAGTTATTGACTTTAGAGATTGAGGAATGGGATTCTGTTGAAGGACGAATTGTTTACAAGGTTGTGGAGAATGATTAGGTTTGATATTGTATCATGGATTTATCTCCTGGGATAAGCAAGTAAAAATTATTTCTAAAGGTGCTGATCAATGTGAATAAATCAATATAGCGGAGCTTGTGGTGTTCATCCACAAAAAAATCTCTGTCATCAAAAACACCCTCATAACTCATGGTCTTGTTAATGTTAGATGTTTACACATCTCAAACATGCTTTAAATAGTCTTTAGCTCAGATATATCTACTACACACTACCATAGCTTAGTATTCACTTGAAAGTTTGTCTCACAGGTGATTTTAAAGGTCATAATTTCTTAGGACTATTTAGAAGACAATACCATCTTTGCAAATCAGACACAGAAACTAAAATGGAGCATCCAGAAACTGAATGCTTAAAAAAAAAACCCCAAAACCCCAACCCTGTGTTTTAGATGTTCCTGAACACAAATCTTTGAAGTTCCTCTGCTCTGCAAAAGTGTTTTTGTAGCTGCAAGAGAAGTTTCATATTCTCTGTTTAATTTCGGAATTGAATTCACACAATTCCTCCTTAAAGTTCTGCTTTTGTCCGAAATTATTTTTCACAAACCGACTCTGATCTGGCAGTCATCTTTCAATAATGTCTTGTACCTTATTGTCATAGCTTTGTGGAATGATTTACTGTTGAAATATCACCAGATGCAGAATTTTTTGGAAGGCCCATGGAGGTAGATCCCTGCTTTCCCAGAAGACTCCAGCCACTGTCCTAATACCACTTGCAGTCCCATTGCAGTACCACAAGGACTTACAGCTCCTCAGTATTTTGCAAGCAGGGAGCTGGAGGGAAATTGCATGTGGTTCTGCATTACATGATGACCAAAAGAAAGGGAGGTCAAGTCTACTTCCCATTCACATGAGATTGTTTACATCTGCATATCATTGCACTTTTTCTGCTTTCGGTGATTACTCCTCTACACCGCAGAGCTATGATGACAAAACTATGCCAACAGGGGCTCAAAATATTTTTCTGGAAGTAATTTTCCTGCTGGCATAGCATACTGGTGCTCAAACAATATAAACTAAACCAACTGAATGCTGTCTGTGAGCACAGTAGTTTCCACAGCAGGGGTTTTGCTGGCCCACTGATGAAAATGAAAGATACTAGTTTTTCACCATCAAAGGCAATGTGTGTGTTACAGTAGAACATTGTATTGGAATCTGTCTAAATGTAAGTTTAAAAGCATAGTTTTAGGGAAAAATTTGTAAACAGTTTGATGACATAGAAGGTGCATTTTTTGGAATGACAGCTGTTAAAAGGTGTATGACTACTTCCTTACTAATGCCCATCTATCCTTACACTCTCAGTTTGTTTCGGGAAATAAAATTCAGCTGTGGTGTTGAAACTATGTCTCACTTCTTCTGCCTACATCTTTTCCCTTTCAGTTTACTTATCATAATCAAGCCTTAACATCACGCACTCGATTTCATCACATAAAGACTGTAGTGTTGAACTCAGAAATAGATTATAAAGGCAACCATAACAAAAGAATGTACTCTGAAGAGAGAAAAGCAGAGATGGCCAGAAGATAACAGGTGTTAATTACATTGATAATTGTAATACAGTAATAACTATCATTCTAGAACACATAGAAACTGAACACATTTCTCTAACAGAAACTCAGAGGAGATCTTATTTTCTGTAGCTCTTCCATCTGCAACATGAGTTTTTTCTAGGGCTCAAATTTGGAGGAAGAAAATATCCCCTCAGTACAGACCTTATTTCCCAAAGAGGGAAACGATAGGCTATACTGCATCTATTGAAAAACAAGACATTCTGTCTAGCATTGTGTCTCCAGGTGTTACATGATATGCAAATATAAAGACATACTTAGCTATCTGCAGACATTGCAGGAGTGCCAATTTGAAAAGCAAAAATGTAACCTCTCTGGAATATCTACACTTTCATTTGGGAATCCACAGGCATTTCATGCGTTTTATGATATTTCTGACTTCTAGCAATGATGCAGTTGTACTGGAAACTAAGCTATACAGCAAGAGGAAGCAATGAAAATCATGGCGGTACTACTGACAAAAAAAAGACAATTTGTATTCAACAACAGTATCATGACACTGACATTTGGAACACTTTCTGAAGGCTTTGAAAATCTAAAAGAAATCTTCTGTGACCTCAAGGCAGCATATTCACCACTGGTGGCACAGAGACTATTGTTACGTTCAAGGCAATCTTGTAACAGAAATTCTGCTGCTATTCAGTGGCATTTGCAGTATATGAGCTTTAATTACTCCTTTGGTACTCCAAAAACTGTCAGCAGAACGGTGGATATTTTCATTTTCTCAGATACATGTTGTATCTAAAATACTGAGCATCCAATAATGAGCAAACTATAAAAGACCAGCGTACATGCAACCTGCAGCCTACCGTACCTGGTGAATGAAGTGGAGGGGAGCACATCAGAACAACTCCTTGACCTTCACGTACAGAGACAGCACTTCTTGTCCGACCGCTAAAATTCCCCAGATCTATCAAAAGAATGAAGCATTTTAGTTACATACCAAAGATTTAAAATTTTGTGGCTACTGTGACTTACATTTTATTTCCTCTTGTAAAGCTGACAGTTCCTTTTTTCATACCTTAATCTATAATAGGAGGGCCTTTAAAAATAAATCTATTTCCATTACAAAAAATTCCATGTTGCATCAGCATTTTATTACTCTTTATAGTGCACTTGGATACAGTATCAGAGGAAAAGCAGCAGACAAATTATATACCATTTACAAAAAACATTTAATAGTGCTTTTATTTCTTTTTGCCATGTCCTGTTTGGTTTTTTTCACTATCAGAAGTGATTCATAAGCAGTGAAAAAAAGAAATAAAAGTGGAGAGAACACCTTGGCTAACATCCAGACTGCTGATATTGCTAACGTCATCTAGACAGTGCACAGCACGTTGTGATGAGAAGAAGGGAAAACCAGCCTCATTCGTTCTAAACCCAAACCTGGTCTATAGCTAATTCACTCTTTTAAAATACTTTCCTTCCAATTTCTGCGGTATTATAAACACAATCAAGTTGTGGGTAGATATATTTTCCCTCCAAAAGGTTCCCTCCAGCAGGGGGATAAGGAACATTTCACTTTTTGTACAAAAAACTTTTGAATGAGGCTGTAGGGGGCTGCTATGAACAGGTCATTGTGTTTATTTCTAAAGCCTCTCAACCAGAAGATCCGATTACTCCATTTACCACAGGGAACGCTGGATCTGGATTCACATTTGAGGGGGATATCTATGCTCTAGCATGCATATCTGTAGCAGAAGAGATATGACAACTCAGTTCGGCCATCAGACTGGTGCCTTCATCCATTCCCCAGTGCCAGCAATGCCATTTAAACCTCTATTCACCCAGGGTTTTTCTAGAGACATTTATCTCTGTGATGTGGATGAAGGTGCAGAAAGCTGCAATAAGGGTACCCAAAGACATCTTTGAAAAGGACGCTGAAGCTTCAGCGGGCATTAACTGAGGATCCAAAATATGAATAGATAGGGCCAGTGGGAGCATCTCTCATTGACATTCCATGACCTCTAGTTGTACCTGTTCATTTCTGCGTACAGACCAAGGTGCTGGTATGAGCCAGACAGCGCCGAACAGTTTGAGTAAGTTGAGTGGAATTATCACTTTCTAACTGCACTCAGCTGACAGGTCTCTGTCAGATGCTGAAGTTCCGCATCTTGCTCCATGCCTAGTAGTGCATAAACCTGAAGTTCAATGATTTTCAAAAGTAATATAAGTTGATCTTTGATGGATTTCATAATGGGTTTAGGTGCACTTTTTTAAGTAGACTTATAATCTTTCCAAACTCTTTTTCATATTTCTAAAAGATGTCTTGGGCATAAGCAGAAGTCTAAAATTTAAATGTATCTGTATTTACACTGTCTTTGGCCAAAATAAATCAGTGTTCTCATTTCAACAATAGGTATCATGTTTGAATAGAGAAAAGGTAGATTGGCTTCAGTAGAATTTTAACAAATAATAGTGTAATATTCCCAAATTATACAAAATTTTGTTAAGCAACAGTTAATGAAATATTATATTGCATTTTAAAATAAGCCCACCATGGGTTATAATACAATCTGGTGTAATTTCACTTAAAAATGTCACTTAATGAATGTAACCTGATCGTATGTTCTGCAGGAATGTAATTATTATTATTATTGTGTCTAGAAATTAGCAGGCTGGTATATCCCTGCATAATCAGTTGGTTTGGATGGGAGAACAGCTTGCAATGTGTCCTGGTTTCAGCTGGGATAGAGTTAACTGTCTTCCTAGTAGCTGGTACAGTGCTATGTTTTGAGTTAGGTATGAGAAGAATGTTGATAATACTGATGTTTTCAGTTGTTGCTACGTGGTGTTTAGACTAAAGTCAAGGATTTTACAGCTTCTGATGCCCAGCCAGTGAGAAAGCTGGAGGGGCACAAGAAGTTGGGAGGGGACACAGCCAGGACAGCTGACCCAAACTGGCCAAAGGGGTATTCCATACCGTGTGATGTCACATCTAGTATAGAAACTGGGGGGAGTGGGGGTGGGGGAATCACCACTCAGGGACTAACTGGGCGTTGATCAGCGGGTGGTGAGCAATTGCATTGTGCATCATTTCCATATTCCAATCCTTTTATTATTACTGTTGTCATTTTATTAGTATTATCATTATTAGTTTCTTCTTTCCTGTTCTATTAAATTGTTCTTATCTCAACCCACAAGTTTTACTTCTTTTCCAGACTCTCTCCCCCATCTCACTGGGTTGGGGGGAAGTGAGTGAGCGGCTGCGTCATGCTTACTTGCTGGCTGGGGTTAAACCACGACACAATGAAAAGTTTTCTTAGTTAAGCATGTCTGGATTTCACTTTCATGTGACTTTGAGTCTACAACTTTATGTATGTTTGTGTTAAGTCCTGTGTTTTTCTAACTGATATATCAACCAATATAGTCTGCAATCTATTAAGAAACCAATGCTTAGTTTTCATTTTAATGCATAATTTAGGAATACAATAATCTTTTTCAGTGCATTATTGCTAAATCCTTGTAAAAGCAGTGTGTGTCCTTTAGGATTTTTTTCAAGGTCAGTTTTTGAAGCAAGAATGACACTGAATTTCCATAAAATTGTTTTTGTATTCTTTCTTCTCAAGAAAATATGATTAATCTTCTCTGTATGGGCGTCCTAAGACATGCAGTTTGATTTACTTCTCAAATGCCTTCAAAGTTCCAGACTGTATGTATGAACAAACCTCAGTGTATTTAAAATGTTGACAAAACTTGAACTGATGTGCCATGGCTTCAACAAGTTTTGAGAAGATGTTCTGAAACAAGAATAGCTGCTTTGTGAGAAATACATAGGCCATTCCTCTGTGTATTGGAATAGATATTATCATAGCAGTACTTCTTTCCCCAGCATTTGGAGGAAAAAAATAACCTACGTTGCAGACATCAGAAAAAGAGCTTTAATACTGCTGACTAACTGAAACCCATACTGCAAGTCTGCTGTATGCACTATGAAAGGAGATTTTTAAAATTTTTTTCTTTAGAAAACATTTTGATCAAGGAATCAAATAGCTGAATAAATGAAAATACTGTGAGTTCAATAGTAAAAATTCATACAGGTGTGAGGAGAGATTCTCTGCAATTTATATAGACAGTGGGAGAAGGAAGCAATCTTTTCTACCTCTAAAAAAGTCTCTGAGATTTGCTTTCACAGAGGCTTTCTGCAATTTCCTTTAAGCCTCAAAATAAGTAATCAGAATTTTCAGAAACTTTTTTTTAAATTAGAACTTAAGTCTTTTGATTTCAATTCCAAACTAAATTTGAAATATTGAATTGTTTTTAAAAATCTTTAATTTTGTAAAAGATTTTTTATTTTCTTGAAAAAACTTATAATTTACATATCTCTCCTGGAGGATAAAATATTTTCATTTTAATGTAGAATCCTGTGTCTCCTACGGTTATATGTTTTCATCCTTGAGATTAAGTTTTTACTATCTGTGATGCACAACCTGGAAGCCGGTCAGCACAAAATAAGGGAAATTTGTGACATCTAAATTGTAGTCTCTATAGGCAGAAGTAAAAGTTCTATAGTTTTTGCTATTTTTTTCCTCAGGCGAATAAATGCTATTTTCCAATTAGCTATAGAAACCTCACAGTTTTTTTTCCAATATCTTGTTTTTGTAAGTAAGTGCATTGTGATGGACAAATATTCTTTTTTTTTCTGCAAATGAAAAAAAAAGTATCTTCTTTTTTAGTTAAAAATAAAAGTACTATGTGTGATTCAAGTTTCTATTTGTTCAAGCCAATTAATTTCCAACTAAAGAAGGAAGGTAACAAAGAGCTTTGAATTTCAGCTCTTTTTGGCTATCTGTTAGTTCTGAATTGGATTTCTTGTTAGCATACAGTGAAAAAAAGGATTAACAGGTACAAAAGCAGGGATTTAGCTGTAAAACAAATAAATGTAGGAAAGCTTAAAAAGAAGGAAAGGTGAAGGATCATGCTTGCAGTTCCCCCACATTAAAACAGTAAGCCCAATATGGAAGAATAAAATTAATGGGAAATTTAATTAATTTCCTGCAGATCTCAGCCATTTCACATCCAGCCATATTGAAAAAAGAAAGACAGCTACTAAAAATATTGAAAACCCTCTCCTTTTACTTTAAAAACTCTAGAAAAATAGATAATAAAAGAAAGGATAGACAGAGGTGGGGACCATAACCTCTCACACAGCAGTGCCAGCCATTGGTTCAGTATTCTTGCTGCAGTATAAACCTGCAACGTGTGACATGTTGATTTAATCCCAGCCAGCAACTAAGCACCACACAGCCGCTCACTCACTTCACCCCCACCCAGTGGGATAGGGGAAAGAATCGGGGAAAAAAAAAAGTAAAACTCATGGGTTAAGATAAGAACAGTTTAACAAAACAGAAAAGAAGAAAATAATAATGATAATAATAACAATAATAAAACATCATCATCATCATCAACAACAACAACAACAACAATAATAATAATAATAATAATAAAAGGATTGGAATATACAAAACAAGTGATGGACAATGCAATTGCTCACCACTCACTGACCAATGCCCATTTAGTTCCTGAGCAGCGATCCACACCCCCCAGGCCAAGTCCCCCCAGTTTCTATACTGGGCATGACGTCACATGGTATGGAATACTCCTTTGGCCAGTTTGGGTCAGCTGCCCTGGCTGTGTCCCCTCCCAACTTCTTGTGCCCCTCCAGCCTTCTTGCTGGCTGGGCATGAGAAGCTGGAAAATCCTTGACTTGTTGCTAAGTAGTGTTTGTACCAACTGAAAACATCAGTGTGTTATCACCATTCTTCTCATACTGAACCCAAAACACAGCGCTATACCAGCTACTAGGAAGAAAATTAACTCTATCCCAGCTGAAACCAGGACAGTTGGACAGCCCCACATAGAATAAGTCTGTCCTTCATATTATGATGATGTATATGGCTGGTTGATAAGAAAATGCCTTTTTTTGCTCCATAGGTGTTCATCCTATGCCCTGAAAGATATGATTTATTTACCCTTATCTCAGTGCTAGCAGCTAGCACTGATGATAACACCTATTGTATTATTTTCAAAGCAGTTCCTGGGTATTAGCTATATGAATTCCATATTCTCTAACATGAGGCACAACCTTGACCACTTTGAAAATGCAGTTAAGTGACAGTTACCACTTCTAATGTAAATATAGTATTAGCAATATATTCGCCAAACATGCAAATAAAGGGGGAAATATTCTGCCATTGACAGAAGGATTTGTACAAAAGTCGGAGCAGTTTTTACCACTTAATAGCCTTCCAATTTGTGTTCACTGTAGTTTGCCTTTTAGGCATGCATAGGAGGGATCATTCATTCTCTGTGTTCATCAGCTGGCTGCAGCTGATGGGGGCAACAGTGAAGGGGCAGGTTTTTGTGACCCAGACAACGGTCCACTGCTGATTGCTATGAAATTTGGATCAAATAAAAAATGAAAAACAGATCTTGCTTTATTTTAGGCAATTACTACTTTGGAATCTAGCATGGAATCTGTGGAGGGGTCTGAAATCCATTATCAGTGACAAACCAGTCAATTCACTTTTGAAGTAGAAATTAGATTGGTGAGAACAATGTCCTCTGCCAGCTCAATTATGTGAGTTTAAATTATTTTATGTACAAATTTCTTATGGAGTTTAAAATGGACATTGTATGATATGTATTAAAATATTTAAGGATGTATGCTGAAGATATCTAAAGATAAGTGTAAAACAGGCAATATTCTTTCCAATAAGGTAAAAATAGCTCTACACAAGGTAAAATTCTTCTGTCAGGCCAAGGACAAACTTATTCATCGCATTGTCACTATAGAGAGGGTAGCGTTCCTCTCCTTGTATTTGAAAGACAAGACTAAGAAGTAGACCTTGAGCTAGAATTGTAGCTCTTTAAAAAAGGTAACATTTACAGGGAAAAGAATTCCATTAAAAAGATGTTTTTCAAAATTCCATTATAACCTAAATCAAAAACATGGTTTGACCGTACACTCTCAACAATGGGAAATATAAATGTTGTGTTTAATAGCCCATAAACACAGGCTCTAGAAGAATGAAAGGTAGGTATTAAAAAGAAATGACATGTGTGATTGTATAGGGAACTTTCAAATTGGATGAATTAAATACGAGACTCACAGGATATCAAGATGTCCAAAGAAATTAATAGATCATTTTGTATTGATATACACCTATTTTCTAGGAATACCAGTTAAATAGGTAGACCCATATTATTAGAGTCACTCATTGGACCTAGGAGTAACTTTAAGTACTGAAGACATTAACTAGAAAAAGTGTGAAAGAAGCTCAGACAAAAAGATTTCTGCCATGACAGAAACATCATCTCACCATGGTTAATGGGAAAAGCATACATCTTGAACTTTTAAAAATCCCATTACCATATGACTTTTAGGTGACAAAATAGGGCAACATTCAAGTACTTAGAATGTATCATGCTTATTGTTGCTTTTATTATTTATTACTAGAAAGGTTTTGAATCCTTCATGGATCATCAGTCTGACATGACCTGAAAAACGTCATTTTTTTTTCTCAAAGAAGTTACTATGCAAGTGAATAACGAGACACAACAGAAAGAGAGTACAGAGAAGCAATTATATATTTTAAGTCCGTACACCAGCCACCCTGTGTCTCTGTACGTCTGCAATCCTACTGAAGAGTTTTAAGGAAAGGGGGTGGTTATACAGGTGTTTTCAGGGAGTGCCAACAAAAGATGATGAGGAGCACAGGAGAAAGCTTAAAGACTCCTGTCTGAAAATGTAAAAGACGAAGAAGACCTAAGATACTGTATTTTCTTATATTTAGATCAACATCTTCCAGAATCTTTCTCAGATACTACAATGAAGTTTTTTTCTCAGGGAATAATAATAAAAAAAAAAGCAGTCATGAAGGGATCTTTGAAAAATGCTGGTCCTTGAACATGTTCTTATAAAAAGAAAAGAATTTTCTTTCTACCATGCTGACAGCATGAACTATAAAGTATACACTATTGATTCATTAGCCCTAACCTAAATTTTCACTGGGAAATGCAGAGTAGTTAACTAAAGGAATGTTGTTTTTTCTGTCCCTAATGACATATTTTTATATATATCATTTTTATATATTATAACAATTCAAAAATACCTGGTCTACTGCAGTTAGTAGTATTATCCTCTTTATTGTCCATCTTAATCTAGCTGTCTATGTCTAGTTGTTTTATCTTATAAGTAGAGAACATCCTTTTGTACTTTCTACATTTCCTATCACGGAGAAGTCATGAATCCATAAATACGGCTGATACATACTACCATAATAGAATTTATTATAGTAACAATTAACTATTCTGGTGAAGATAAGAAATATAAAGAACTATTTCCTAAAATGATTTATTGATTCTTGTATGAAATATATAGTAATATTTTTATTTTTTAATTTCCTTCACAAATTAGATTATTATTTATAATTAATTAATATTAATTAGAAAATTAGAACTTTTTATAAAAAGCAAAAAACAGAATTTACGTCTATTTACTATGCCATACTTGTTAAAGGGAATACTACTTTTCAATTAAAGTATTCACCACCTGTGATCCTACATAGATTTTATATAAAATATAAATTGATATGCTTCTTCCACAGTTTTCTCTGGACCAGCTACTCATTTTTTTATATTTTCTAACCATTCATGTAGGGGTACCCCAAGAGTCTTATGTATTTGGAGAACTTTGAACAATTTTTTATGTTACACCTTGTTCCAATAGCATCAATGAATACCATCAATATCATCAATAAAGCTTAATTCTTCCCAGAGCCTTGAAGAAGAAAGGGAATTTGTAGATACCAAAATCTCCCTGAACTTCAGTAGGATTTCTGCACTCATAAATCCTGAAGTACTGGATCAAAGAGAATTAGAAGAAGAAATATTTACATGCAGAAAAAAATAACAAGATTATGTTGAAAATTATAGAGCTGCTATATGATTCAACTTGCCATGTTAATTGCACAATATCTGGGATGTTTGCAGTTACAGCTGTTGATGGTTGTGATCAATTAAATACAACCATTCTGTGTCTGTCATGTTTCATCTATTCTCACAAGAATTATTTCATCATGCTTCTCGGCTGTCTTTCATATCTGCATACTGCAATATCAAGGTAAAACACAGAACTAAGTGGAAATCTTATAGTTAAGACTTTTTCATCCTTCCATTCCGTTCATGATCTGTCATTTAGGAGCAACAGCTAAAATCAAACAATTAAACAACCAACCTTAAGTAAAAAATTAAAGGAAAGATTTTTCAAATACAGTTGCCAACATTTAATCACCAAAAAAAAGTAGGTCAATAAATGGTACTATCTCCAAGGCTTCTGATCAAATAGATTTTCACTTGAGTAATATATGCAATGTGGTTTTTTTGTAAACACGTTGTTTTACATAATGTTATCTGCATCTTGAGAAACACACATTTCTATTTGCATTCTTTTTAATACACCTTCCTGGCACTGAGTGGTATACTAACCTATATAAATTCTGTATACATGATATTGATAATCCTACTTCCTTACTTTTTTCCTTTGTACTTATGAATGCTTCTTCACTTTTTCTTGATTGCTCTTTCAGTCACTTTTTTCAATTAAATTAATTCCAAACATTCAAGCATATATTGCAAACATCATTTCATTTGTTTTAGCTTTCTTCAAATAGATGTAACTTTTCCTTCCTTTAATTAGTGACCAAATATAGCAATGCCAGTTAGGATTTTGCATGATTAAACATGGAATGACTCGCACAGTACAGTTTCTTATAATTTGATGTCACAGAGAATTGACAGTGGCTAATCTCCTCCCTATAGTTTATTGGAAAATCACTATATAAGTGTTGTGATTCATAAGAGACTGATCTGTAGCAGAAATACAGAGGAAAAAAAAAAATAAACTTCTCTGACCACTCTGTGTGAACAAGTCATTAAGGACAAGATAGTCTGTATTTCATTGAGCTAATTCATATTGGAGAGTAAAACATTGCTTATATATATTTAATACTTTTAGTTCATGGGTTCTGGTCCCAAAGATAACATAATGGCTTCACTTCCCTACGTACAGGACAATATTGCAAAACTTTAGCCTCAAAGATCCTTTCTCCTACATCTCTGAAGTTCCAAATCTGGCTTTGCCAAGGCTGGAATTTGTCAGAAGAAAGGGTATAAAACAGTTAAGAAATGAAACTATTCTCAACAGGGAAAAGTGGCAAAGGAAGTAAGCTTTCCCAGGTTCAGAAGAAATGTCACTGAGTTCACCTAAATTAAAAGCTTTACAACCTCCACAGATTCTGCATTTGAGGCTGTCTTGCTTCCTTCATACTACACTGACAGAATACTACCATATTTCCATGGCTTGTTTCATCTGACCTAGTTTAGATCTCCAATTTAAGTAGACATTAATCCTACCCAAGAATTGATTATTTCTCTTCACAGACTGCAAAAGGGACCTAGACTTACAAATTCAAGCAAAGATGTTTTTTAACTTCATGGATATTTTTATTTAGTGGCATAAATCAAGCAAAGGTGCTACAGACAAAGACTTTGCAGAAAAGAAAGCCTGCCGCACCAGGGTCCCTGTTCTGAAGATAACATGTAGAGATATTTGATAATGTTTTTGTTGTTGTTATTTTTTTTTCTGATTATATTTTGCATAAATAGACATTTTGTTTCAGAATTGCAAGTTATATGTGCATGAACTAGGACAAATATAATATCTGAGAACTGCGGTTCAGATCTAAGGCTTGGAGAATGGCATGACTGTTCAGGTTCTGGTAACAGCTGGAGGCTTTCAGACACCATTTCTGTGAGGTATGACATATAAAATTCTGACTCCACTCTAGAAAAGTCATTTTACATTGCTGACTTTTCACTAGACTAATGTGTATAAATGTCTCCATACTTCACTTTTGGTCTGTCATAAAGAAAAGAAGAAGGTCATAATCTCCCAGAAATTATTTATTTGCTCTTCTCTAAGAGTTGTAGTGCCCAATATGACCTACAAGTCAATTGTGACAAGATAACTAAGTGCTTGGACACAACCAAGGAGTAAATCTGCAAGACCTTGGTCTTAGCTGAATAGCTCAACTGGAAATGAAGGCCTTACAAACACAGAGTGTTTCCTAGGTAGCAGCTGGTTGTTACATATGATCCCAAGTAATGTTTTTGATAAAGCAGTTTGTATTGGAGCACTTTATTCTGCTTAATATCAAGGTGATACGAGTCACTGCAAATCACATTTTAGGATGTGAGCATGTAATTGAACAAGTAAGAGTCATCAAAGATAAATAAATTGTCACCAGTCAGCTGAGCTACTATAAATTACTGTCTATGTACTTTAACCTTTTCAATCTCTAAACTAGAATACATCAAGTAAAAGCCCTGTGAGGGTGGTTTGACCATTCATTTAACGATCTAATGTGTGGCCAATGAATGGTACACTATTTATTTATTTGTCATATCATTAAAGTTAAACCTTCATAGAAGGTTTCATAATTTCATGAGATCTTGGCTAAAGCTGTTTCAAATACTCCCTAAAGGGCATTTACTTGTCCCACCTCTCTGTATTCTAATGTTATTCTTCTTTGCCACTTATTTTCTAATTCTGCCACATGCTAGCGTGAGTTTGTTTAGCATGCAGTATGTCTCCTCTCCTGTCCTGTCCTGTCCTGTCCTGTCCTGTCCTGTCCTCTCCTCTCCTCTCCTCTCCTCTCCTCTCCTCTCCTCCCTAAGCTATCTATATAAGAAACAGAATTCAGACACAGATACATCAGTAGTACTACACAGGCTGCCATGTAGTGACAAGGTTGCACAGAAAAGTAATCACAGTCTTTGTTTTAGGAAAGTACATCAGGCAGCAATCTCTCAGTAGTTCATCTGATCATTTAAACTCCTTTATCATTTGTCACAATTATATATTATTGCCTGTTGATCAATAGAAATAAAAGTAAAATATGTTTCCTGAACTAAGTCAGTTAGATGCTCCACAATATGGATTTCTTTAAGCAATCTAATAATTGCTTCTCTTTTAACTGACCTTCCTAGGGCAAAGCAAATTACTGCCAAGTATGTCCCAGCTGTAACAGTGGCACAGACTTCTGATGCTGAATCTAAGCACAAAGCTGTGAAAGCCGTTGGTTTGGGAGTTATTGGTAATTTGGTAGTATTACTAATGCAGCGGGGGAGGATAGCAGAACAGCTTCTCTTCTCATATGGACTGCTGACCATATAACATGCAAGAGAGTACCAAATGTTAGACCATGCTATCTAAGTCTGCAGCCATACCTAACTATAGTAATATGCAATCCTTCAAAAAAAAAAAAAAAATCCTGAAAGACAGATATTTCCATGCAAGTCAACTGAACTTGCTTACAGGATAGGTCTGGGTGTCCTACTAAAGAACCATACTTCCTCCTACATTACTGCTAATGAATTACACAACAAGTATAAGCCTTAAAGCCATGATTGACCATTATCACAGGCCTATGTTCAGACAAAGCTTTGCCACAAGGAAACACTGGGCTCTGTGATACAGGTATTGAGAAGTGTGGGCAAAATCAACCAGTGAGAGCTTAAAAAAAAAAAAAATTCAGGCTAGAGAAGTTTTGAGCCCTGAATACATGAATTCTCCATGTAATAGGAAAACTTCTGTTAGAGGAATCAGACCTGTTCGGAACTGACCTTGTAGGAAGGTACCATAAAGCAGTTGGAACAGTATTCAGAGAGAGCCAGAAGTAAACGAAGACAAGGAGGAAAAACGTTAAAAAGAGTTCTAGCCATTTTAAACATATGGTGTGTGTTTGGTAGAGCAGAATAAATACAGAATATGGTTTTACCAGCAAGGAGAGAATCCAAGCTTCTGTAGTGAATACACAGTATGAAGGAACTGAAAATTCACTTCAGAAAAACAGAAGTGGCAATGTGTTGAAAATAAGGTCTGTATTTTATACTGAAGTGGACCAAATAATTCGAAACTGTGAAATGAAGACTATGAAGGTGGCTGGTCAGATTTTAATATTATGAAATGCTGTAAAGAATGATTTGGATAGTAATGAATATCAAAGGGAAAATCAGAAAAAAAATCCACAGATTAAGTATTTACAGAACAACAGTTTCTGCAGCAATATTGCCAGATGATCATTGAATGGCTTAGAATAAGCAGATCAGTAACCTCAGAGGTGCTGAGAGGATTGTGTCTGATTATAAGGTATTAATTTACAAAGGACCTGACACAGCCGAAGAACTTTACTAACAAAAAATAATGTGTGAAATTCTGCATATGTGATTCTGGAATATTTCAGGACAAGTATCTTATTCATACCTGTCTAGATGGTTAACAATATATATTATAAAAGTAGTTTGTTTTCCCCCACTCCAGTGAGAGTTATAGTTGTTTTTACCAAAAAGGGCTGAGTTTTTGCTGTCTGAAAATCAGGTCCTTTGAAAATTTCTCTGTCACATAAGTATGATATGTTGCTCTGATGCCATACTTGTGAAAAGAGGTTGACAAATCTGAAAGGCTTTAGAGAAAAGTTATGATTTTAATTTGCATTACAGAAAACATCTTACAGTGATAAATACCTAAGCCTAAGAAAAAATAATCTGATGAAGTTAAAGGTGAGAAAAGGAAAAAGACTCTTCCATCATTTCCTTTTCTTAAAAGAAAATATCTGGGCTTCTGAATCAATCTCCTAGTGAGTCTACCCAATCCTACAAATTAAGACTATGTGATTGTTGAAGTTCACTCCTAGAAATGGTCCCCTTGAACTCAGTGGGTATTCTCAACTAATTTAAATATGTGCATAAATGTTTGTATACATTGGAATATGATTTTTAACATAGATTTTATGCATAAATTGTTTACACAAAAAATAATAGCAAACTAAGAGATACTCTCAGAAAAGATAAAGAAGAAAAAATACTGGATGCTTTTCAGTTATGTGTGGGAAAGAATAGGAAAATGGTACCAGATTATTGCAGTGTTATCACTTTAATAATGATTGAAGAAATCTCATTTAAAGGACTGACATTTAAGGATATGGTACCTAAGTACCTGAGGAGAATTGCATCCATGCTATCAATGTAATTTAATATAAACTATTTTGTTTAATTAATTGTAACCCATTTTACATGTTTCACACTCTAAGAAGATGAAATGGGATTTTTATCAGTGTAATTGCAAATTATTGACAAGAACAACTACAGTGGTAGCATACATTTGTTTTATCCAAGTCAATTACTACTGAATATTACATGCTTCCCAAGTTAACAATACCAGCATGGATTGTAGGTTAAAATTAACTGTGATTAAGCTCATTCAAAGTAAAAATGTCATATTAGAATATTTACACTTACTGATTAAGATAAAATCATATCATAAATGTTTATGGTCTACCAAATATGAATCAAATGTAAGCAAACCTAAAATGAATGGTAGTGTGGCTAAGTAATGGTGAGTAGTCATTGAGGAGATTCATGTGGGATTATACTTTATGGTAACAGTATACTGTTAATGCTGAAAAAGCATTTTTTTAAAACCAGTTTTTATGCAAATGATTTTGAATGGAATAGAACAACATTTTAAATTGTTATCCATATTATTTGGGATTTTTTTTTTTTGTTTGGAATATAAATGAGTTCTTTCCTTCTAACACATCACCAAAAATATTTGCAATATTTGTGTGTGCTAAATTTTATTCTCTGTGTGGGGTTCAGATGCCTGATAGCAACATCTGAGCCAGTCATCCTAATCTTCCTTTAAAGACAAAACAAAGAAATAGACACTTCAAAGGCCTGATTCATTCGACCTATTTTAGATGTCAGATTGACATGAATGAATTGCATTTTAGTAGTGCAATAGATTGTGTAGGGAATCTAAACAACTAGATCAGTTGTAGCTGCCTATAGTGTAGATATCTGACATTAAAGGAGAACGAATAAAGTGCATTTAGAAGCACTTTACTATTTCCTTGATCTTCACATTGTTTTCTCAATATCACTATTTTGTATACAATGCCCTGATAAAACTGAGTAGAAGATGGCAAAGGATTCCTCTGATATTTGTAAGAAAAGTAAAAAAAGGCAAGTAAAAAATCCCTTAACTGTGTTGGCCCTTCATTAGTAAAAGGTGAAGCAACAGTTTTTTACTCCTATCGGTGCAGCAGTGAACTATTTTTTTTAAAAGGTACACAGGAGATTAGGATATGAGTGTAATACTTTTCCAAACAATTTCCAAACAAAGGCAAATTCAGCCTTTAACCTCACAGACTTCCTTATTGTGGCACTAACTGTATTGGAAGACACTGTTCCTGAAGGACAAATATGATTGATAGCTTTAAATTTAAAACAACTTGGATATACACATTTAATTTTACACCTAATGTGTTTCATATTGTTCTGCAGTATAGAAAATCTAAAAATTACATGTATTAAAGGCTCTTACATTGACTTTTAAAAGAACTTTACAGTATGGTGAACTCCATCTTTTGCCTACCTGTTTGGTGATTGAAGTACGTATGCAGGAAAACCTCCAGCGCAGTCTGCTGAGCCTGAGTGACAACCTAATCTTCTGCACTTTGGGAAGACACTTATTGGAGAAAAGAGGGCAGCAGAAGTGCCACCACCGTAATGCTGCATTAAATGTCCAGCTTCAGATAACTAGCAGAGTGAATCCAGCATACATAAAAGCAGGTAGCATTTCATGTTTATTGCTTGCAATTTCAGTGGAAGCAAAAGGCTTTCAAAATAACAAGGAAGAAATGGAAGTGCCTTTGTTATGCATCTACTTTACTGCATTGACTTTATAAAGAGTGTTGGAAACTATTTCCCTCTCTAGAAACACCTGCAATGTCAGAGAAACAATGCCTTTGGGTAGGTATTGATTTTAAGTAGACAAAACAAAAGACGATTGTTATCATGTAAAGATGCTCCTCAGCCTCAGAAATGCAGCTTGAGTATTTCTGCCTGTTAAATATATCCGTTTAAATGCCACCATTATTTAAACACTTCCAAGTTATTTGAGTGCTTCTCAGTTCTCTTAAGTCAGAGTTGAAAAGGGACTTAATAGATATATATCTACATAGGCTAGAAAGCCTTCCTAACTAAAAGTGGAAGGAGGATCGATATTTTTTTACTCATAACACTAATTTCTAATGTACAAATAGTGAAAATGATGGAAGAAACAAGCAAGTCCTAAACTCTCAAAATAATTTTTCATAGTCATGCTCTATTGAATTGCAATTCTATCAGTAATTTTTTGGACGTACCCTAGAAAATTTAAATACACTCATATATTTTAGTGTCTAAAATCAAACTACACAAATAGCAGCTGTTGATATACATACTTATCAAAAATAACTAATGTGAAATCTACTGCATGTGAAAGGATCTCATCTGTGTTTCATCACTTCATTTAATCCAACTATCTTATTTAATACGTGAGGTCGCACTGCAGTATTGTTTAAGTTCCCAACATCTTGTTACGCAGTATTAAATCTCTACTCCTTTGCATACATTCTTATTGCTGGTCTGTTAGAAAGAAATAGTTTTTCTCCCCTGTCTGCACTTGTCCTCCTTCAAAATAATAGTTGAATGGGACTATGATATAATCAATATGATACAGAAAATCCAAACTGTTGAACAAATACACATTCGGCAAGTAAAGCAGTAAAACAGTGATTTCTGACCAACAGTCCTGGAATCCTCAGTCAGTCATGAAGAGATGTTACAGAAATATGTAGATGGTGAATAGAAGCCTATCACTTTTACAAGGATTTGAATTAAACACTTGAGGCTGAAGATGCAAGATGGTCTATAACAACCTCTGAGAGATGGCACAAATTAATGTTCTGAAGTTTGGAAATAACTATTATAGAAAAAAACCCAAACACCTATAATTGCAGATTCAAGAGGCCAAAGGCAAAGGAAGTAAATACAATGTAAAATAATGTGACAATGGAAAATAATGTAATACAGTGACCTCTCATCAGAGAACAGGAAGTTTAGTACCAAAAAGTTTAGTTTGAAAATGATTAATCTTAATACAACACAAATAAAGTCCATCAGCAGAGCAAACACAACAGAGCAGAACATATTCACTGAAAATAAAACTACACCCATTTATGCCAAAAAATTAATTTTTTGTTCATTAGTTTGACATTACTTTTGTTTATCTCAGCCTTGATTTAGGTCCATTGTTTTCTAGTTAACTTAATGGTTGTGTTCTTGGTCACTGGGATCACTGGGAAAATAAATGAAATTGCTAACAGTTTTCCTAAGTGTCATTTTGTCGTTTTATATTACTGCAGTATAATTCTCCAGAAAGCTTGTGAACATTTCCTGAAGCATTTTGCAGGCAAAGACAATGACTGGTCAGTCTTGTTAGATCTTACAGACACTGCCTTTCAGTAGAGCTGGCATAGATGCTCATGGCACAGTGCCTGTAGAGAAGGCACGTCCAATACATCAGCTATGAAGGGAATGCAAATTCTGTTTGCTTCCAGCAGACTTCTGAATAGCTGTTTGGTAAAATAGCTGTTGTCCTGCCTTTTTTCTTATATAATGTGAAATGTAATCTCCAGAATCATTAAGTTTTTGTAATCTTTGGGGAAAAAGGAAAAAAAAAAAAGTGTTTAAATGTTTAAATAGATTTTGGTTAAAAGCAAGTGTCTATTGCCCAGCTAGCCTCATCCTAAGCATCCACCTTAATGTATCTCAGGTATGAAAAGTCTCAGTAAAGGTTCACAGATCTTACCGTGTCCTTGTTTTTTATCTTTTTGTGTAAATAAGAAAAAGCAAAAAAGTTATCTGTTAGAGGATATACATATGTACGTATCTGAGCATATATTCCAAGGTTGTTTTGTACTGAGAGTCTACACTTGTGAATTATATCAACGACAAGAAAATGCATAGAGTTTTTACAAGCATTCTGAGAAGATCTCTAGTACACTTGCAGTGCGTAAGTGGTCAGCACACATCTTTACTATGGAATGATGGCTTGTCTTTCAGAAAGCACACACAGAGCCAAACAACCTTGCAGGATTCCAAAACTAGGTTCTTTCCCATTTGCTTATGCAATATGAATATTTTCATGTGTCAGCTGATTCCAGCAAGCTTTCACAAGTTTCTTAAAAATCTAAGTTTTCTACACATGAATTCTAGCCCATACATGACCTCAAATTGCTTAGCTAGACATGGAAGGTCAAGCTTAGTATGTCTTCATATCTGAGAGAAAGGTTTCAAGTATTGCTCACAACAGCAAAAACTGGCAGAACAATGTAGGACATTCCTCTTTTCTCTGAAAGGAATGAACAGGACATGCTTTGTAGATGCAACTCACAATCGTATGTTTTGGATACAAATGCAAATTTGAAATGCAGTTTAACTACCGTGAACTAAAATAATTTCCATTTTCTTCATATTCTATCTTACAGCAAAGAAATTTGCCTACACTTTCTGTATAATGTGTGATTTTTCCCCAAGGTATGCCTATTCTTACTGGTTGAATCACAGAAACAGTATCAGAAGGGGGACATTTGCAATTCCTTTGCAATTCTTAACATGAGTAACTTCTGAAAGAACAAATACAATAGACAAATACTATTTATTAGGTTCCCCTGTATGTTCTGTTATATCCCAAACCTTGTCTGTGGCACTAATCTGTTCTTTCATAAGTGAACGATGGCATGTACAGGAGGAGATAGATCTGAATCTTATGATCCAGATGATATGTAGCAATGATGGTCAGGTGCTAAGCAGGAGAGAACGTGCTCTCCCTAGATGACAGACATCAAGGTTTAGAAGGGGAAAATCAGGAGGAATCTGACTGCTTTTCATTTGAGCCTGGGTGTCCTTCAATATCTCCACTGGTAAGCAGAGTTTGTGTCAAATCCATTAATGGAGTGGTGGAGCTGCTTTCATCTCTTGTGCCCCTATAAGGAATTGTGGCTGATGGAGTCAGAGCTTTCATTGCAATTTGACCTTCAAATGCCACATTGCCACAAAACCAGATGACACAAGTCCCAGTTTGTAACTGTTTCTTTCCTTTTGCATCATAGAAGCTTATAAATCTGTCTTTCATTTTTTCAGGGCACATGTAAACCCACTATTTTAAAACTAAAGCTGATATTTCTTGAGGATACTTTATGTCTTCTACCCATTAACTATACATTCAGCCAAATTCTGTGAACCTGAAAAGACAGCTTGTCATTTAGATACTCTGTCATATCAACAACCTCACAGTACTGGGGGGAAAAATTCCTTACTGTTCTCATGTTTTATTTTGACTTTTTCCCCTAAACAAGCATCAGTTGCTGAAATTCCTAAACTAACAGTAAACCCCCCTTAGTAATAAGTTCAAAAATCTAAAGCTAGATGTTTAATATTCTGTTTTATGTTCTTCCTACTGTGAAGGACTCAAGACATCCTTAAATGAATTTTCTATATTTAAATCAATACAAAGAGGTGGGTTTTTTTCTTCCAGTTTCTCTTTGTAATCCAAATTGGTGTCCAAGGGCTTTCGGTCAGTCCTGTCTCTCAGAACATGGAAATACATGCCTTTGCTTGCCTTCTGAATAAACTGAAAATACTGCTCTTCATAGCCCTACCCTGCAGTAAATTTCACTTAAGTGCAACAATATAGACATGTGGTGCTTATTGCAATACCAAAGTCAAAGTTATTTAACAGATGGAGGGACATATAAAAGCTGGAAGTCAGAGAGATCATAGGATCAGAGGATAGATAATTCAGAGTGGAGGCAACCTCAGGAGGTTGCTGGTCCAATCACCTGTTTAAGCAAGGTCATCCAGAGGGTTAGACCAAGTTGCTTGGAGCTTCATCTAGTTGGGTCTCAAAAACCTCCAAGGATGGACACTGCACAACCTCTCTGGGGAACGTGTGCTACTGCCTAGCTGCCCTCATGGGGAAAATGTTTCTCCTTGTAAGTCTCACTCCAGTTTGTGCCTGTTTTCTCTTTTCCTCCTGGCAATCACCACTTTGAAAATCCGGATCCATCTCCATGTTAACGTCCCTATAGGCACTGGGGCAATGCTGTTAGGTCCCATGAAGCTGTCTCTGCTCCAGGATGAACCAACCCAGCTCCCCCAGTCTCTTCTCAAGTGTTCCAGCCCTCACCACTTTGGTGAATCCCCCCTGAACTCCCTCTGGTTTATCAATGTTTTTTCTCTACTGGTGAGCCTGAAACTGGACACAGTATCAACTTGTCATCCCAAGGAATAAATGGATCTCATCAGCAGGGACTGTTTTCTGCTAAGTGTCTGAGTCCTTAATTTTGATCCCTTAAACTTGACCCTATTACCGCTGTAATTACTTAAAGAACTTTTAAATTAATTTGAAATTATTATTAAAATAATTGAAATAGAAGTACTTCCTTGCCTCAATATTTATAAAGAGGCTGCAATTTAGGTACTGTGACAGAGTCAGTCAGAATCTCTTAGTGCTAAAAGCATGATCCTCTACAACTTGAGCAAATAGGCACCCTTTAATGTTGACAAATATAAGGATCTCAGGGGACAGCTGTGACATTCAACACACTCTGGTGACAAGTTTCATTTCTATCAGACAGATTATCTAAATATAGTCACTGCGTGGTCCCTGTTAGAGGCAGGAAGACACTATTTATCTTTCTAAGTTTAGATTTTTCTCTCATTTACATCAGTGAGGATTTTATCAATATTATCCCCTCAGAAATCATGCTTTGAGTAGTCCATTTATTTTGTTGTCATGTTTTTCTCTAAATCCTTTCTGAGCATTCAACTCTTTCTCCTGAATTAGTACCAAGAAATTAAAAACCCCGGGTACGGTAATACCAGAAAGACATAGGCCCTCCATATGAACTGTCTTTCTAAAAAGGTTCTGACAGTTCAATAAATAATTACATTAAGTCCTTTATGTACCAGATCTTTATTAGCTGATTCTCTCATATACTTTGTGTTACTGAAATAAATGGAGTTATGCAAATATAACCCCACATGCAGATCAGTTTCCTTGTGCCTTTGTTATCTAAATAGGCAAAGCCCAGAGGCACAGAAGGTTAACTTGGGATATAAATATTTTCCAACAGCCTATTGTTGTGTAAAGCACAGTGTATAAGATAGACAAAAATGTATTTAATGAAAAGTGCTGGTGATAAAGAAAATAAACTACAATTATTAATCTGTTGAAACTGTATATGAAAGAGGTCAAATTAATCTCTTATATCATTCCATTAACTTCACAGTATCACAAAGGGTAAATTTAACAATTGTATATTCAGCTGAGAACTGAATTATATCTTTTTTATCACTTTGTGACTCTACTTTTGTGTCAGAATCAGTATTACTGAAGAGCGGCAAGAGAGTATAAAACACCTATTTGTGAATAATGCAAATATATGCAATGCTTATAATGGGAAAAATATTTTCAAAGAATAATAATTCACAAAAAAATACCTTCTGGGTTTCAAAGTCCTGTGAAGGGACTTAGCTGATCACCAGTAGCTGAAGTCTGTCCAGAGTCAGCTGCTGTTCTTAAACCCACATAAAGTGAACCTTGCTTTTTACAGTATGCAATGTACAGAAACAAGTAGGCCTACAATACACACAGGTTTTGTGCAGGGGGCTTAAAAAGGTTTTTATGGGCATCCTGGCTGGAGAGCAGTTCTGCATTTTCCATTGTGTAGGAGTACACTGACAGGAAGATCATAAGTCATTCTGTGAAATAACTTGTATATTCAATCACTCTCCCACTAAAAACAGTGCTTAAAATGTGTGGGTATGTAAAGGTATGCAATCAGCATTAGCACTACAGAGGAAAACAGGTCAGGAGCTGCTGCTCTGCACAATATGCACCTGTGAGTCACAGCAGCTCCGGGTTTTGACCACTCTCGGAAGCTGGAAATGCAGAAGAGCTTTGCTTTGTACAGAAACATAACTCTAGCTTCTCTCTGCACGTGGCAACACCTTCCATACCTGCACACTCACAAAAATAACCCACCACCAACCAGAATCTTCCATCCACCTTGGAAAGAGGAGTTATACCCACATTTTTCCCTGGCTTTGACCACTGTATGTGTGTGTGCAATTATCAGAGGGAGCTCAAGTCATTTCCATCTTTTATTGCTTCATCCTCATAGAAGAGAAAAATGACAGCTTATGCTGCAGCCAGATCTTTTGCATTGTTTTTCTATTATTTGAAGTGCAGTAGGTACGGACAGCCAAATGTGAGTCACACATATCCAGCCTACCATTCATAGCAAATTAATTTGAATTCAGACTTGGAACTGGAGTCTGACTTTGGCTGAGAAACTTTTCCTTTCTCCTCCATAAAACTGTCATAGAATAATTTAGGTTAGAAGGGACCTGTGGAGATCATTTACAACCTTCTGCTAAAGGCAGGACCAGCTTTGATCAGGCTGCCCTGTCTGATCAAGTTCTCAGTCTCTCCAAGAAACCTCTCTGCCAGAAGAGCAGAGTTAGCAAACTGCCTCTTGAGGCCAGACAATTTAGGACTAAAATATAGGGAAAATAAAAATATATTACTAATAATTTTGGTTACATTAATGGCCACTTACTTCAAGTCTAAAAGTCTGAATTTGTTTTATATGGTTAGGGATGGCAAGGTTAGTACAATGGTTGTCACAGAGAATAAATCAGGTACTTCATATGTAGGTGACCAGAGAAGGGAAAATGTGCAAAAGTAAATTTCAGAGATCCCATGAGTAAAAAGATGGTATGTCAAAGCCAAGCAGCTAATCAGACTACATACCCTAAGGTATACCAATAAACCTAGTTGTCATGAGTGCTCCTAATGAAGGACCATTTGTGAAAGTTTTACCTTTACTGTCTTCAGCTAGTACTCAGCAAGTGAGTAACTGCCATGTGGCTCCCAACAGAAAATGCAAGAGAGTCAAAAATATAGAATGCAATTTTTAAACATCTCTAGGTACATAAAGAAGTGATAAATACAGAAATGACCATTGCAATCATCTACTGTAGCTCCTGTGTAGCATGAACTATAGAATTTCTCTAAATTAATTGGTGTTTAAAATAGACATGTCTTCCAGGAAAAAAAAAAAAAGAAAATTTGCACTACTTTCCTAGCCAAGTTCTTCCATTCGTTATTTTTTCTCCTTGTGAAGCTGTGGTTTATTCCCAATTAAAAAAAATTACCTTTAAGTTTCAAATGATGAATTTTGTTACTGCTTTACCTGCTAGGTTGTGGTTTTATTGTCTATGTATCAGTGCATCAGTAACTTCCCTTTGTAGAGCTAAACAAATCAGATTTCATCAGAACAAATTCTGGTTTTCTACTCAGTCCTCCAAATCCTCTCCCATTCATCAACATACTTTTAAACTTGTAGGCCGCAGAAGTGCAAGGTGGAGAAGAAGATCAGTAATCTTCATACTGTCAGTAGGGAAAGAATAACCTTGATTTTTGATTAAAAGCTCAAATAAAATGGAAGCTGGAATAACTCAGAATAGTCATTCCCTTAAATGAGAAGTGCCATGGCCAAGGAGAGGCACACTGCCACCAGGGCTGACCCACAGGGTAATGTGAGCCGTGAAGGAGCAACACGGGAAACATTGTACCACATCCTGAAGCTAATGAGTGCCAATACAAGACCCCTTTCATCCTATTAGTCAAAGGAGCTCAAAAATCCTGACCCTGCTAAGTCTCAGATGGGAAATCCTACAGCTAGAGAAAAGAAAATAAACTGCTGCTGAAAACTTACAATACATTTTTTATTGTGAACAGTTTTTTGTTGTTTTGTTGTTTTTATTTTTAAACTGAACATGCTCTATGTGAGCAATTGAACTCCATGGGAAGATGTGCACTCTGGTAACAAGGTATTTGTCAACTTCATGCAAGGTAGCAGAAGCTATGTGTCAGTCCAGTTCCTTGGTAATCGCTACAGTTTTCCAGCAGACTTAAGAAAAGCAGTTGTGATGACAGGCACAGAGTAAGCAGACTGATGTTTAGCAGGAATAGTTGGATTTTTCTTAACATTTCGCCCAGAGAAATAGAAAGAAGGTCTTGCATCCGCTAACTCTTGGGACTTTTCTAATATTACTGTCATTAAGATCTTCATAAGAATTGCAGCTTTTTAAGTCATCTAGCTGAACCTGGCAGGAGACAGTCTACTAAATTCAACATTCTACATTTGTTCTGAAGTCTAGATTCTAAAAGAATCAAGGATTTATTTTCTGATAGCAAAGAAGTTTGTGGTCAATTTTATGTAGGAGGAACCAGTCCCTTGAAAGTTCAGAGTAGCCTCAAGGTGCAATCGCTAATAATTTCTTACAAGTTTCACTTGTGAATTTCTTGAGGAGGACAAATCATTTAAGATTTAAATCTTAAGATTCAAAGCAAATTTGAAGGCTAACAGTAGACAATTACTATTACAAGACTTTGTACGTTCTGTGGTTCAAATCTCCCTCACATTACGTGTTCTTCTACCAAAAGATCTTGATTGTGCTTCTCAGCCTTGGAATCTGCCCCTATTATCTGGCTCAGCTGCTGCTTTATAAAACCTTGGGCAAATGTGGTCCAATGGACAGAGCAGGGACAGTCAATAGCATAAAGAGATGGCAAATAAACCAGTCCTATATAGACTGGCACTAAGTACAAAAGTCTGGGAATAAGTTTAAAATCTATACCTATATGCAGAGGTGTATATATATATATATGTACATGTGTGTGTCTGTTCATAGTTATCAGCTAGATAAATATAAAACATGTGATTGTATTTTAAATACACATGTATGCATATATACAGCTTTTGTAACATTTATTTAGTTGATTAGCAACAATCTCAACAGGGAGACTGTTCACACTAATCTGAGCTCACATTTTGAGATCCAGACCCACGTGCATACAATATGATGTAGAAAAGAAATGCAGTAAACTGTCCATTTTAGGCTATCTAATAACTTATAGTAGAGCTGAAAAAGTTACACCATTGTACAAACATCTGTTACAGGTAGGCTAAAAAAATCTGAGTTCAGACTCTGAGGAGCTGCAGGGAAGAGAATAAAATGATATATGTGCTATAGTTACTACAGAGAGATGAATTATCAGGTGCTTCTGTTCTTTTAAGGAAGAATTTGTGAGATATAGAGCTCAAGATTGGGGAAAAGAAATCCACTGGTATAAACCCAGGAAACATTAAGTTGTGCAAATTCAAGCAAATGGAATGAGGGTTCATACTCCTTATGATTAGCAGAGCTTTCTTTCTCATGATAGTTATGACAATAAGGCACAGCAGTTCAGGGTGAAAGGAGAATTAGTGCAAAATACATTAAGAGACTGCCTAGTGTTACTTTAATGCTCCAAATACTGCTATATTTATTTAATACTTGGGGAAAAGCGCAGTATGAACTGATACTGCTTGAAAGAATGAACAGCTGAGAAGTATATAAGAATAGTGCTTTTGTTGTTAATTGGGGTTATTAGAAACATTTTTGCCTCAAGCTTCCTTTAATATTTTCTGGTGCTTCTGAATATGAATAGAAAGAGTGATAGAAGAGGTGGGAAAGAACCATAATGTGGTGAAGAAATGATGCAACTTTTTTCTCTCTAGTCATATTTGTAAGGGTATGTGAAATGAGAGTGTCTGCTTCTTTAAAGGTATCTGCTCAAGGACCTTTTTCAATGCGAAAGGGATAATAAGAAAAGGAGCAAGCCATAAACAAAACATTCAGGGCAGTGATAAAAACCAAACCTGGTCAGTCACACTAATTGATGAGGGCAAGTGAGATTTTGAGAACATTTATTCCAGCAAGGTTATCTGACCGGGCCCTTGTCAACTAGGAAAGGAAAGGAAGAGGGGGAAACCAGAAACATCTACAGAGACACAGACCTGACCAAACAAATGTGGAGACAATGACAGGAGACAAACCTCACCAGTTGCACTAATTGATGGGCTATGAAGAAACCACAGGCATCACTTCCAGGAAGATCAACCTGGACTTTGCAACTGATAAGATTGTAAACCATGGGGACCCAGACAGGGAGAGGTGCAGGAGTAGATAGAGCTGTACAAACCCATGGGGAGCATTCAGGGGAATGGGGACCAGGGAGGAACAAAGAGGAAGCAGACAGAAAAGGGTGTAAAAGGGGTTGGTCACACATAAACTGGGGCTGGTCAATACGCTTGTGTGGTTGAGCCCTGTGCCTGATCACTGCAGTCTCTCCTATCTTCATACAGCCTCTTATCAAACTATTTCTTAACTATCCCTGCATAATCTCACACTCTCTCTAATGCATATGTGTGCTGCAAGGACTAAGTGCCAGCTCCTGGTGAGACCTCTGTGTGTGTGAGTGAAAAGTGGTGCCAGCTACTGGAGTCAGTGGCGTCTTTAACCTCCAGCCACTGAGGCAGCAATGGTGTGTGTTCCCAAAACCAGCTACTGGGGGGACTGGGGTGTGTGGGGTGACTGAGGGGCTCTGCACTGGCGGCCGGAGTTGGACCGTGGGTCACAGCCCATGTCCCTGGTGCCAGCTCCTAGGGGCCAATTGTCTGCATCTTCCTCAGACCTGGTGTGCATGGGGTGTGCATGTGCACTCATTAGCAAAATTCAAGCTGGACTAGTCGGGTCCTGACTGGGGTATCAGGTGGGCAAGAGGTCTGTCCTGGTTTGCCCAGGGGGATGTGTGAATGGGTGGTACCTGAGGGATGAGTGTATGAGTGCTGCACGTTTGCCAGCAAGCATCAAGCTGAACTAGATAGCTAGTACTGGACCCATGAAGTGGGAAAGGGGGCCTGGGATCTGGGCAGGGGTGGCGGGTGGACAGAGAGGCCAAGCTGGTTCTGAGGGGGACTGAAAATGTGAGTGTGCTTGTGAACCTGGAGAATGTCATGTGTGTGCCTGCACTAGTGAACTTCTATCTCTATCAGCTGAAAAGAAGGAGGAGACTTGCCTGTCGGTTTGTTTTATGTGAGTCCTGTGTGTAAGTGCTGTTGAAGGCAGCACTTTGTCTGTGGCAATCTGTGTGACCAGCTGTGTCCGTGTCCTGTGTGTGTCTGTGCACCAGGCTGGGCTCTAGCAGCCAGGAAGGAAGGTCCTGGGATGGAGTGGCCGGAGGAGGCAGCTGTATTCTTAACATCTCTTAATAGAATTCTCTCTATTCCTACTTTTGATACCAAAAATAGGAATAGGATTGCATTTTTGCATAAAACCACGCAAACATAGAAAGGAAGCCTACAGAGGGTGGAAGCAAGGACAGGTAGCCTTGAAGGAATACAGAGAAATTGTCCGAGCAGCTAGGGATCAGGTTAGGAAAGCTAAAGTCCTGATAGAATTAAATCTGGCCAGGGACATCAAGGGCAATAAGAAAAGCTTCTGTAGGTACAGCAGTGATAAAAGGAAGACTAGGAAAAATGTGGGCCTTCTCCGGAAGGAAATGGGAGAACTGCTTACCTGGGACATGGAGAAGGTTGAGGTAATCAACAACTTTATTGCCTCAGTCTTCACTGGCAAGTGCTCCAGCCACACTGCCCAAAGTGTAGAAGGCAAAGGCAGGGACTGCCTGGGAGAATGAAGAACTGCCCACTGTAGGAGAAGATCAGGTTCAAGACCATCTAAGGAACATGAAATTGCACAAATCCATGGGACCTGATGAGATGCATCTGCAGGTCCTGAGGGAATTGGCAGATGAAGTGGCTAAGTCACTATCCATCATATCTGAGAATGCGTGGCAGTCTGGGAAGTTCCCACAGACTGGAAAAGGGGAAACAACTCCCATTTTTAAAAAGGGAAAAAAAGAAGACCTGGGGAACTACAAGCCAGTCAGTCTCACCTCTGTGCCCAGCAAGATCATGGAGCATATCCTCCTGGAAACTATGCTAGGGCACATGGAAAATAAGGAGGTGACTGGTGACAGCCAACATGGCTTCACTAAGGGCAAATCATGCCTGGTAAAGCTGGTGGCCTTCCATGACGGGATTACAACACTGGTGGATAAGGGAAGAGCAATGGATGTCAGGTACCTGGACTTGTGCAAAATGTTCTTCAGGGGTCACTGTTGGGACTTGCACTGTTTAACATCTTTGTCGGCGACATGGACAGTGGGATTGAATGCACCCTCTGCAAGTTTGCTGACAACACCAAGCTGTGTGGTGCGGTCGACATGCTGCAGGGAAGGGATGCCATCCAGAGGGACCTTGACAGGCTTGAGAGGTGGGCCCGTGTGAACCTCATGATGTTCAACAAGGCCAAGTGCAAGGTCCTGCACATGGGTCGGGGCAATCCCAAGCACAAACACAGGCTGGGTGATGAGTGGATTGAGAGCAACCCTGTGGAGAGGGACTTGAGGATATTAGTGGATGAAGAACTGAGTATGAGTCAGCAATGTGCATCTGCGGCCCAGAAAGCCAGTCACATTCTGGGCTGCATCAAAAGAAGTGTGGCTAGCAGATTGAGGGAGGTGATTCTACCCATCTACTCTGCTCTCCTGAGACCCCACCTGGAGTACTGTGTTCAGCTCTGGGGCCTCCAACATAAGAAGGCCATGGACCTGTTGGAGAGACTCCAGAGGAGGGTCATGAAGATGGTCAGAGGGCTGGAGCACCTCTCCTGTGAGGACAGGCTGAGAGAGTTGTTCAGCCTGGAGAAGAGAAGGCTCTGGGGACACCTTACAACAACCTTCCAGTACCTAAAGGAGGCCTACAGGAAAGCTGGAGAGGGTCTTTTTACAAGGGAATGTACTGACAGGACAAGGGGTAATGGCTTGAAACTGAAAGAGGGTAGATTTAGACTAGATATTAATAGTAAACTGTTTATTGTGAGAGTGGTGAGTCACTGGCACAGGTTGCCCAGAAAAGTTGTGGCTGCCCCATCCCTGGCAGTGTTCAAGGCCAGGTTGGATGGGGCTTTGAGCAACCTGGTCTAGTGGAAGGTGTCCCTGTCCATGACAGGGGTTTTGGAACTAGATGATCTTTAATGTCCCTTCCAACCGAAACCATTCTTTGATTCTGTGATTGCAATTCAAACACTGAAGCTTGTAAACCTTTTATTATAGCCCTTTTTCAAAATGCCTATGCTTAATGTAAGAAAGGTATTTCTGCTTCCAGCAATTTGTGCTATCAGAGAGGTACAAACTGTGAATGTAATGTTACTCCCTGTAGGTACTTTGCTTGTAGGGTATGTTTATAAAATATGGAAAAAGTACCATTTTTGTAATTACTTCAAACTTAATTTCAGGTATCATATCATGTAAATCTTTCCCAACCTGACTGTTTATTCACAAATCAATGTGCACCTCAGATAATTTATGTGAAGTCAGTGAATGAGACCCTTCTAATGGCAAAACAACCCATGGAGACAAATTCCAGATTGCATGTCCCATAGATGTGATAACACAGATCACATTGAGATGTGAGATGCTCACCAATGATTTAGTTTGGGAACCAAGTCTCAGGATGTTGCCTGTTGGCTTCTATCTTGAAAATCAGTGTCACTGGTTTCAGCTGTCTTCTTCGCACAGAGACAATAATTATTACCACAGAAGAGAGTGAAATGCCTTTAATATATAAATTACCTGTGTTTAAATAACTGCCTATTTCTTTATTTTTACCAGAGTATTCCCAGGAACTTGTGTCAGCAACTGACTCAAAAAAAAAAAAAAATCAAATTATGAGAATGGGGATGTACAGGTAACCATAGTGAGAAGATATTTGGAAAAGCTTTTTCAAAAAGCCACGTTACTGATGGAAAACTGTTTCTGTGATATCTGTTTCCCCCTTCTTAAGTTCTACAGCAAATTTTTTTTTTCAGTTCAGGATCAAAGTCCGTTACTACTGTTTTACCCTCACTGTTTTATGAGAAAGTGCTTTCCAGCTACTTTGTGACATTGTTATAGCACTGGCCCTGTGTGCCAGTATGGTGGTGCTCACAATAAGCAGTGTATCAAAACCTCACATTAGTTTGGAGCTCACAAACTGTTAATTCCTCAAAAGGTGACACAATTTGTCAAACAAAATGACCACCTGATTGCACTAACTCCAGTATAAATATTTCATCTCAGTATTAAGGTAGATTTGAGAAAAAACAGAAGCAGAATCATCTGGAATCTAAAACATTTGCAAAATGAAGACTTATCTTCCAGCATATTGCAGCACTGACCTAGTTTGTATGCATTTTCATAGCAACAACAGGCATATCATTAGTCTTTGCTTAAAAGATATCAATCATAATTGCAATCTGGAAACAGTATCTGCTAAAGTGGGTGAAAGCATTTTAAGACCATTAATAGTGAAAGCATGGAGCTGTGTGACAGACATCATTTACAGATTTTTCAGCTGCTAAATCACAAACAGTATTTCTTGCTTTTAGAAAGTGTTTGGTTTGCGTTTTTTACATCAGTGACTGATTCACTTGCCTTGACTGTTTTTCATTAACTGAGATAAGAATAAACAACAGCATATATGCAATGTACTAGAAAACCCTTTGTATTTCAGGATACTCAATAATATTAAAATAAAAAAAAAAGAATAAAATTGGCAGGCCTGACTAACCTAAGTAGTCTGTTGAACACTGCCTTCATTACAATACATTGTCACAGAGTGCTAGGCTCTAAATTAATAAAGTCTGAAGACAAGAATTCTTTGTAACTGATCTGGAAAGCTTGGCTATTTTAAAATAGAAACCATTATGTATTTTACTGATCTCTAAACATTTTTGTAGGAAGTGAAAGGACTGCAAAGCAAGCTTATTAGATAGTGTTGCGAACAATTTATGGGGTGTACAAAACAACTGATATGAGGATTCATTATTATTTTCAAATAAAATGTCTGCTAAAAAGAGGAGATGAGAAATTTTAGGCACTGGTATGTGTCTAAATGTATTACCTAGAAAAACACATGTACTCTCCAAAAAATAATCTTTCTAGTAGGGTTCTCTCCATCTTTCTCTGTATACCATGTAATTTCTTTACACAAACACTATGTTACTTTAGAAGATAATACATGACTGCTTTAAAAATGAGTGATAGGAGGCCTACAGAAAAGATGAGGAGGGACTCTTCAACAGGGAGTTTAGTGATAGGATGAGGGGTAATGGTTTTAAATTGAAAGAGGGTAGATTTAGACTAGATACTAGTAATAAACTCTCTACTGTGATGGTGGTGAGGCACTGGCACAGGTTGCCCAGAAAAGTTGTGGATGTCCCTTCCCTGGCAGTGTTCAAGGCCAGGTTGGATGGGACTTTGAGCAACCTGGTCTAGCGGAAGGTGTCCCTGCCCATGGCAGCGGGGTTGGAACTGGATGATCTTTAAGGTCACTTCCAACTCAAACCATTCTATGACTCCATGATATGATTGTATCAAGTCTTTAAAATACACAATTTTCATTATTCTTATTACCTCAATTCATAGAAACATAAAATACCTTAAGTTGGAAGGTACCCATAAGGATCATTGAGTCCAACTCCCTGGGTTTATTTTATCTGAATTTATTTCAGTAAACATTTTATTTAAATCAGATAAGGTACCTGTGATGCTATGAAAGTAAACATTTGAATTTCATTCCCTTTCCTTCAAGTTTGTACAAGTTTTATACTTGCTATATGCTTTAGATCTATGTCACTTAAAAATACTCATTTGTGTTTGCTCCCAAATAACATGGGACTAATTTTATATGCTACTTTACTGTCTGTCTTAAAAGATCTTTGTAAAGCACGTTTCTTTTCACATTATTGGTCTGATACAAAGTCCATTTAAAACAGTCAGAGAACCCACAGATTTTGGGTCTGTATAATTTTTTTCATTGTCTCTTCCATTTCTAATCTCTTTTACTCTACCGTCTTTTATGTAAATATTTTCCCCAGGGAAAAATATGTATACATGCTATGGTTACACATTTAGGAGCATATATGAAACCCCTCCCCACCAAATAAAGGTAAGCTTCTGGGCTGTGAGTAAGTCTCACTTTAGGTCTAGGTGACTAGGCAGAATGTGCATGCCTTTGTCATTAGGTTGGTCCACTGAACAAGGATGATTTATTGGTTGTGGATCAGGTGGTTTAAGAAGAAGCTGTATGGAAGAGCTTGGGATGGAAGAAAGGGAGGGAGTTTAGACAAAATAGCACTGCAACAGTGGCAGTTTCACTACAACTTCATCTGTGGCCTTACCTTCCTCATCAGATTATTTTTTTATAAGTCCACTTCAACAACTGAATAACTGTAACAGAATATTAAGGACTTAGTGACATAGCTTTCAGAAAAAATTGTAAGATCATTATAATGACATTTTAGTCTTGGTATTGTAAGTGTTTTGTAATTTGCAAATTTATCAGTATGGAAATATTTTGTAAGAACAGTCTTATGCATAAAAATAGTCATTTAGGCTTTTTGTTTTGGCAATGCTGCCTCAAGTTTTACCATGTCTAAGTACATATTACATATACATATGAATTGCATATATTTTTAGTATAATACAAAGCCAAACTTGAAGTACTCAAAATGCTGTGCTAAAAATTATTTTACTTTGCTATAATAGGATCTTCTTAACCAAGGTATAAAAACCAATTTGACATTATTAAAAAAACATATCTCATTGACTCCAAAACATATTGCTTTGGAATTTTATTGTGAAAGAAATAATAAAAAAGATCAAATTTGTAGTAAAAAAATATGAAGTGCTTAAATCTCCTGTGGAACTAGTATCCCAGTTTTTAAACCTCCTTTGTTCACGTAGTACACAACTCTGTACATTTCAAAGAACTTTGACCAAAATATGCAGCAAAGATTTTTATCCTGAACGCAAACCCAATGACTTAGAGTGAACTGCTGGTGACTGTGTTTTGCAGGATAAAGTACATAAAGGGTTAGCTCCTCTGTTGAGATTGCCACAAGGTAATATCAAATTGAGAATACTTAGTATCTTTTATGCAACTAGCTATGACTTTTTTGCCAATATTCCAGTTCAACTTTTACATTCGCTGACAGATTTTATCTATGGTGCTTCAACTTTTTGTAGCAGATATGATTTTAATGACGTCAAACAGTTTTAAGAGTTAATTAAAAATTAAAAAGTGTGCAACTTCCCAATATCACATTAGTACACATTACCAGAACTTATATAACTAGCAGTGAAACAAAGAAAAATCTTGAAAGAGTTCTTATACATACTTGCGGTTTGTCATGGCTAGTGATGATCATAAATTAAGATTTTCTATATTTCTTATGTTCCTGTTTAGGGAAACTGCACTCTTAAGGGTGCAGAAGGTTATAGATGGAGGTATTGAAGGAAACTGAGCTTAGGAGCCTGGAAATGGGAAACATGAGATAGAGGACCTGCAGGCAATGAAACAAAATGAGTACAGGGAGACTAAAAGAGAGCTAGAAAGATGTTACTATACTTTTTAGTCAAATAGATGCTTTCAGTAAGTAAGGAACCCACAAGTGGGATCAGCAGCCTAATTGATAGTAAGAGAGAGATCAGAAACCAGATGCAGGATTGATATATGACTGATACAAAGGCTTAGAAAAAGATTGGTCAGAGTGATGAATAGCAAAGTGATCAGTTCTGGCTCTGCTAAGCACTTGGGAAAAGCAGCTCCTCCTGAGCTCACGTACAGCTCCCCAAATTACTGGATATTTTACATTAATCTCTCACGTCTTAGTCTTCCATTTATAAAAAGGATACAGTAACAACTACTCACTTCACAGGGACATTGTAAAAATAAATGTATTAATGTTCACAAAGCACTTGGATGCTGTAATGATGAGCATCATAAAAAGCTTCTGAGGAAATTAATTTTGTGTTCAGAGTAGGTTTTGAATAGTCTGAATTAATGAAGGTGGGGGGCTGTGCACTGAACAATAGAAAATAGAACACTGTTTAGTAAGTGAGCAGTAATTTTTCTGTGACCTGAAAGAGTCTAGGGGGTCTAAAGTAAAAAAAAAAAGTAATTGTGTGACAAATCTATATTGTAGGACTCTTGCATGCAAGGAGAAATTCAGATTGCATAGACAACGATAAATCCCTCATCCTGTAGCTTGAATGTTTGACCTTGCAACTCTAATAAAATTCAGTGTAATATTTAATGTGTAGTTAGACACCCAGTATGTAAGTTTCTGACTTAATGCATTGTCTTTTAATTAGTGTGGTGTATGGAGTGGGTAGGTGGGTGGGCTCAGGATTTACATATTTATAGAATCCTGAGGGCATTTTTACATATGTCCATGCTTGATGAGATATAGGGCTGAAATCTAATTAAAGGGTTTGTTTTGTTTTTTTTATTGTTTAGCTGTGTGTGTGTTTGTATATGGAGACAGGTTACAATATGTTTTATAGAGAGGATTTGCTCCTTTTTATATATGTACCATTTTATACAAAAACAACTTCTGCTATCTGACTTTAAAACCAGCACAGAAGAAATTATGAACTTCTGGGTCCTGGTGTGCAGATGTAACACATCTACATGATCTCACTGAATTTAAGACTATCATGTTTGGGGACCTGACATTATCATCACATGGTGGTCATCAGAGGATGCTTTTGATGTTACCATTGTCACTGGTGAGAAATTAGTCTTGGAGCTTGTTTTGATTTTATCCTCAAAATAATTACAAGAAATGTTACGCAAAATGACAATGATACTGCCACATTCATGACTTTGAGTGCAAAACATTACAAATAAAATGTATAATTATTACAGTTGAGAATACAACTTCTAAGTTGACAATACTTCCTATCTTTGTATCATGAGATAATTTAATTAATTTTGTCATTGTGCTCTGAACATTAGTGAAAATATCAAGAACAAAGGACAAATTGGCCCTGGAACTGCACACTGTTCTGAAGTTATATCACTGAAGTACGAAACTTTATTAAAAGAACTCATGCATGTCGTAGGAGCCTAGGAGCCTCAGCTTTTATCAACTAGTACATTTTAAGTGTGGATTTGTTTTACCATTCTTGTCTTCCCCCATCCCCAAACTGAATGCATATCTTTCTGTTTCTCTACCTCATGCTTGACATGGAATCAGCTGTATAAGCTATTCTGTTCTATGGAAAACCAAAGAAAGGCAACCGTTGAATTTGGGGTCATATGTAGACTAACTTTAATTCTATCCCATCATCTTTTCTTAATAATTTTTATTAAGCTGGCTAAAAAGATTATCTATATTTCTTTTAATTTCCTTTGTCAGTCTAACGCAGTTTGACTTCTGCTAAATCTCACTTTATCCATCTGTTTCACAACCTTCCAGATGTTGTTTTCTTTGATGATCAATCTCCTTCATTCATTGTAGGCTTTTCTTAAACTTAATACGGCCTCTGCAGTGTTATTAACTCAGCTAGAACTCAACTCTTTCCTAGAAGTTCCCCCACCTGAGTTCAAAAAGTATCAAAAGTGACTCCACTGCTTTTATACTCAGTGCTGTTCCTGACTAGGTCAGCTTAAATGCCCTGTCCACTTCCCTCTTCTTCCCTCCCAGCCTTGTGCTGCTCTCTCCCTTGTGTTATCACAAGTACCTGTGCACTTGCATTTATGAATGGAAGAATAACTTGTCAGACAAGTTTCTCAACCAGATCAGGAGCCTGATCTGCTTCTCAGGAAAGCTAGGATACATCCATGTCAGGATAATGGAGGCAGCATAGTGAGGGCAGGAACGCCATGGCAGCACTACAAATACCATGCAAGAAATTTCAAGTAAAACTACACCTTTAATTTGAAAGAAGGTAGGGTACTGCTCACCATGATCTGGAACACCTGGAAGGCTGTAAGTAGAGAGATGACATGCTAGTTGCCAAAAGTCAATCTGAGTTAGAACTTGCAAAGAAAATTTAGAAAGTGTTTGGTCTTGGCACAGAATTCTCCTTCAGCCTTTTAAAATTTCCAGATTACTAAATATTAATGCTACTCTTAATTATTGTCATCTATATTTAAATGCCAAGACTAATGGTTCATTAGCATGATAGATTAGATTGTGAAAGATAGGTAAGTAGGTTATAGGCAGGTTAAACACCAGCCTTCCAGTCCTGCAGAGAAATGCACAATGCTAAAATGAGAAGTCAGTAGATGTACTATACATCTTTAAATGATTGCTGTAATTACATTTCAAACTGTGTCTCCCTACATGACTGATTTCTATTAATGCTTCCACAGAACACAAAACATAAAATGTATTATTTAAAGTACATTTTCAGAGTTAAAGACTGAGCAGAACTTAAACCTCAGAATACTTTTTTGGCATCAAAACTTATGTAGCAATAAATGAACTTGACAAGATTAATAAATCTCATTTCCATTTGAATACTTTGAAATAATCATAACTTTTTGGTGTTTGATGGATATGAGGATCAATGAGGTTGAAGTTATGCCTATGTGCAATTCAAATGGAATGAGATAATAAATGTTGCTCAATGGAGTACATCCAGAATTGATACCCTTTTCTGAAGGGAGTAACTTATTATAATGAGAATCAAATTTGCACAGTATTGATGTATAATCCCTAATTAGTGATCTGACCTCAACTTTGCAAACTGCCTTCATTTTAATACTACCATGCAAAAGAGCAAATGCTTCTAGGTAGCTGCTTTAGACCTTCCTTAATTTTGGCTCTCAGTTTTGTCAAAATTCCCCTCTCAGGCTGACGTAATGTGTGATTTCACCACAGAAAAGTCAAATGGATGAAGTGAAGGACACACACAAAGGACACACACAGCTTCTTTCAGGAGAACAAGCAAAGTGTAATATTTTTGTCTCACAGAATACCTCTGGAACACAGTGCTGGTTAGTACGGTCTTCTCATGTTCCTGAGTGTTACCCTACAGAAAGACTTCATGTGTAGCTGGGATTCTTCAGATTTAATCTCCTATCTTAAGATGTCTGTCCCAAGTATTTTGTAACTGAAACATCAAGATGCAGACTGAGAATTAAGGAAGGATGGACACAAACTAGACCAAAATTTAAGTAACTTTAGTGCTTTTTAGCATTAAAATTTTTCATAATTTTCTTCAGGTAGTACAAGTCATAAAATTACATTATTTCATACAACTATGGCATGTCTGATTCATCTATTAAAGATGCAGTGTATGCATTTCCCCTAGTATGCTGAAGACTCTCAATTCAAGATACTCAGACTTTGTCTGTACTAGTATAGTGAAAAGTTTTAAGAAATACTCTCCTGCACTGGACTTTCATCACGGACACTGTCACAGCATTAGAAGTGCCCATAGGATTCTTGGGTGGGACCACAGCCTTCTCCAAGACAATTCTTGTCACATTTTGGGTGTTAGCAGGATTGACTAGGGGCCATTCCCAAAAGACAGTTTAGAAGCACTCCATGTCTTTGAAGATAAAAGTGTTTAGAAGTATGGATGTGGACCTTTCCATATGATTTGTTGTCAGTGCTAGGGAATGTTTAATTTACTAGCATAGACACAGAACCCCTTTTGGAAATGACAAGATACTGATTCAAGGCAGCGGAGAGAAGATAAAAAAGAATTTCCCCACCCTCCTCTTGTCTTCAAGGAAAGAAAGCATTTGCTTTTGTAGATACGAAAGAATTGGGTCTCCTCTGCTCTTTAAGTCATCTAATATAGGGGCAAGGCAGTTGGTCTTCAAAAGCAAAACTGGAGGGACAGAAATATACATAGCAAATCTACAAGAGCTCTTAGCTGGTGTCATGCTGTTATAGACAAGTCACTGTAGATGGTCAGGAGACCATTTCTCAAGACATGATGCATGCTTTCTGTGGAATGGGAATTCCAGGACACAAGGTGTATATTTTTTCCTGAAGCTTTCAGTGGATATCACTCCTGAATACAGTTGAAATCCCATAAGGTTTACTGTCTGGCAATACTCAGTAACGGTCTGTTGGGAAATCTGAACAACCAATAAACATTAATTCATTTGCCATTCTTGTCAGAAAGGGCGGATACTGTCTACACAGTTTTAGGTGATCTCTCAAGGGGGGATTTTATTTATTTCTCCAGACTTGCTTTTGGACTGGATGGAAGATTCACCTATGTCAAGAAAGGTCAAAGGCAGATTTTCATCAAAGATTCTCCTTAGCCACAATGATGAACCCAGATCTATCTTTTCCAACAGGAAAGGTTCTTTGAGAACTGCTGTATAAAAGGAGTTGTAATGAGTTCTGCTATTTTTGAGGCATGAAGTTTATTATTCTAAGCTATTTATTCATTTTTAAGAAAGAAAGGATCAAGAAATGAGTGGAAGAAGGCTTAATTAAACCTATTATGTGTCTGTCATGATGACACTATGGTAACGAATCCATACAGCCTGTTCCAACTCTTGTTTTAGAAATTCTTATGTTTAACAACAACAACAAAGGGTTTAAGCATGTGCTTAATTCTAAGCACGTATGTCATCCTATCAACTTCAAAAAGATTATGCAAATATTTTAAAATTAAATACTTTTTTACACTAGGGCCAAATTTCTTAGCATCTTGCACCATTGAACTTAGTTGTACAAACTATATGTTTCGATAAACAACAAAGTATCACTACAGCTAAAATTCAAACAACTTGGTTTTCCAAAGCTGAAATTAAACAAAAAGTTCTAATTTGACTCAAAGCTTTTTTTTTTTTTACCACTTTTATCTGAAAAAAATACATATCCTTCAGTTTAAAATTCTTTCTTATTCTCTTAATAAAAGAAAGGGCTAGATTTCCAGAGTTGTACAGTAGATATGTGCAAGTGGTTTGAACATTTATGTGGGCAATTGTGGCCTGGAGATTTGATCTGAGTCCTACAGTCTTAGCCTTGAAATCTCGTTTTGTAAGAAAGATCTCACAATTTTTCCTTCTGAAATTGTCCCACCCTGCACAAATAAACAATGGAAGAGGTAGGAAGCAGAGTCTCCACATCCGAACTAGAAGTCAGATCCTTTCCTTCAGTAAGATAACACAATTTGCTCAGTCTTCTTTTAGCTAAAACTCTTTGCAAAGTGTGACAGAAATTCACATTTATCTCAGGTTCACTAAATTATATTCTTCAATGAATAAACTATTTATGAATAGGATGCAACATGTCCTATATACAATGAACATTTCCTGGCATGTATACCTGTTTTGCAGGTGTCTCTTAAACATGCATCTCCTCCAGAGAGCAACTTGGAATTATGCAGAAAGCAATCCAAAAATTTTACAGTGTACATCAGTGTTATAGCTGTAGCTATTCTTAACCAACATAGCAACATTCTTCACGTTGCTGTGATGGTTTCAGAGCAAAGCAATGCCCAACTTAGGCTGTATTACAGGATGATCAGGGACATTTTTAAAAATGAAAGTATGACTGGTTGCATTTTGATTTCTTTTCCCACTTCAGCTTGTTCTCATCTTTCTTTTATAGTATTTAATACTGTTTAGCTCTGTATGGTTTAGAAGGAAATGTGGATATTATAATGTGATTAAACATTTTGTTATGTTGCATATTCTGGAATTAACACGAGAAATCAAGTTTTTTCTCATGTGTAGAGGGTTGTAATTAAATCAACTCTTTACAAATTAATTCTAGGAAATTCTGGAGTAAACAGAATAAGATGTCCAGGGAGCATGATGGCAAGAAGGAAAACATGGATCACTAACAGCCTGTCAGAAGTATGCCATGATGAAATGGGCAGTGCGCAGGCTGTCTCCCCAGAAAGCTATTGATTTATATGTCTACATCATGGCTGACTTCTTATTCTGTACATCACTGGACAGTCATGGTAGGTCATCAACTGGAAAAGGACATTTATATTGTGCCTAATCAATACCCTTCTCTATAGATTAAATGAGAAAATAGATTTAATTAAAAAAAAAAAAAAGTTATAGAAAGGAGCCAGTGACAATCAGATTAATAAAATTGCAGTGAGGAGTTCCATAAATGACAGGTGAGAAGTTATTTCCCCCTACCACTTCTCTATTTTTTCTTAGCCCGGGCTGTAAATATCACAGAAATGGTAGGCTTGTGAAAGATTGAATAATCCACAGATAGAGAAAAGCAATTTTGTTTTGTGACCTAATGGAATACAGAGATTGTACACGTGGCAAAGGCAAGCACAAAATACATCCACTGTTGTAGCCAAAGTTGTAGAACACTGTTCCAGAAAGAGGCTGTGGAACCCAGCACAAAACCATGCAGATATCGTACAGTAAAGCAGGTAGATTTAGTCAATTTGGAATCTCTAATTTTTTCAATTTCCCACCAGGTTCAAGTCACTTATTCTTTTTTAGCTCATGTACAGATGCCAAAAATAGCCAACATTCAGAAATTAATATTAAAGTTTAATTTTTAAACCTTCCCTTTAAGTTTCACAAATTTCTAACAACAGAAATGAGAGATCAAACTAAAACCATCTAACAATATATGTGTGCTTAGTGCGTAAGTTACTTCATAAAACTTTTATACTTTGTTAATTAAGTTTCATACCCTCAAAACACTCTTGATGTTATCCACTTCTCTAAAATTACTAGGGGTTCAACGAAGTTGGGTTTCTGCTTACAGCAACTGTAAGTTTGCTATGGTTGCTTTCTTTGACTGATGCTCTTGCCTTCATATATACACACCTTTTCTTAATGCAGTAAAAACTTAAACTAGGATAACTACCTTCCTCTTCTCTATTTCCATTGACTGCAGAATCTTTAAAGATGTGTTTGGGATTTGAACAACTCTTCCATAGAGCTAGCCGCACCCAGAACTACAAAATTCATTAATGTTAAGATGGGCTAAAGGAATTCAGTAATTATTCCTCTAATGCTCTTACATTTTAATGAGCTGATTAGAATCTTGTTAAGAAAACAATACACTTCGTATATAAACTATTCCTTGTGATTGTGAAGTATAAATGACATCTGAAGCTGTAGCAAACTGATAGCTTTTTATCTTTTTAACAACCTGCTATGAGCAAACTTCTGAAATGTGACTTTAAACGTGCGACTTTTGTGATCAAGAATTCTGATTTGCTTGACATTTTGTCAGTGTTATCTTTGGGCTTTTTTTCCTCATTTTTTCTGCATAAAATTCTATTGAAGAAAAAAGAAATTTCTGGCAAATATTTTCTTTTACTGAAAAATATATTTCTCCTTAATTTCTGTCATAGCATGAGGAGGTTTTATCTCTTTTTTTTTTTTCCTTACTTTCTTAAAATAGCGTAAAACAGCATGACCTTGGGCATCAGAGATCATAGGAAATGCAAAGAAGAGAAAAAAAGAGAACTTTTTCTGTGTTTAAATCTTCATAAATATTTGCTAGGATAGTTTAAAATTTCGAGCAGACCTTTAACTGCACATAACCAGTCTTTCTACTTTGCTACATAAAAATAACCAGTGATACAGGAGGCTATTTCAAATATTATATCTCTAACGAGTATGAAATAATGTTCATTTTATATCTCTTCCTCTTTCAAATCCCAAAACATCATATGAGTATCTCAAAGTCCTATTTTAATTATGCACACATATGCAAATGATGTAGTACATAAGCATTTATATTTATAATGCATCACCAATCCTGAACTACATGATAATAACCATAGCAACTGGGCTTTTCGTCATGCAGTTGCGAGAAAACTAAGAGCCAATGCAATAAACATGTTGTTCTTTTTCAAGTTTTATGACATTTTGCATAGGGACATTACAGCACATGTTTTTTCCTGTAAGGCAGTGTCAAAGGCCTTGTTTAATGGTCCCTGTTTTTTCCTTTCAAGATTTATGTCATTTCTTTCTTTAGTTAGAACAGCTCTTCAGGCTGCAAAGATGTAACTATTTTCCACAGCAGTACAGACCATGCATTCAAGCAAGTCCATGAACTTAATTTTTAAAATTTTTCTATGAAAGTGGTAAGTTTCTAAGCTTCTGGAATGCATGGTTTTCAGTTAAAAAAAGGGAAACTGAATGCCATTATGTGTAGCTCTGTATCTCATAATCAGAAATGCCTTGGTTTATCCTTGGGATTAGACATTACCCTTCAAGCCATTAGAGCCCAGTAACATTGCAGGGCATGAATTACTTTAATTACTTTAAGGTTAGGACCTTTCATTACAAAAATATTTTTCAGTGCTTTACTTTCTGTCTTACTGAAAATAACTGGAGACATGCAAGCCTGCTGTTAACAAGCAATACTTCACTATGAGGGTGGTGGAACAGGTTGCTCAAAGAAGTTGTAGAGTTGTCCCATCCCTGGCAGTGTCCAAGGCCAGGTTGGATGGGTCTTTGAGCAACCTGGTCTAGTGGAAGGTGTCCCTGCCCATGGCAGGGGGGTTGGAACTGGATGATCTTTAAGGTCCCTTCCAGTCCAAACCATTCTATGATTCTATGAATACAATAAAATGTCCTATTTCAACTATACTGAAATTTTATCTTACAGTATTTCATCACAAGCATGATATTTTAAAAATTCTTATATTTATTTCAGGGTAATGTAAGCTAATCTTTGTCTAATCCCTCTCTACCTATCTATATAATGCTTTAGAGCTCAATGCTAATTACTGAATGAACATAGTCTAATCTAAAGACCATTTAATTGTACACTTCCTCACCCAAGGTTGTCTTCAGGTAATTAATGAATTTAAATGCAAGAAGAAGAGTTATTAATAAATGAGATGTTATATATTACTTGGTTAAAATACCCTAGTGTAGAAAATTTCCTAATTTATTTCAGAATGATTGTGATTACACTACAGAAGTTTTTCTAGATATGAAGTAAGCAGTCTCCAAAATATTATGTTTTAAATCATAAAACCATCCTTCATGCTGTAAGGACAAGACCTTCCCTTTAAGCATCTGAAAAGCTCATTTCAGTTTCCTACAGGAAATAAAGAGTATTAGCACTTTGGGAACCAGTGTAAACTTTATATCACCCAAGATATCAGCATGAAAGAAAAGAAAGCTTCAAGAAAATTTGTCTGAACTTTCTGGTCAAATTCAAGACAGTGTCTTAGATATTTTAAAGCTGAAATCACAATGAAAATCTTTATTTTAAATTTACTTTGGATCTGACTTACTAAAACATTTCTGTGATACAAGCTTCTAATAGGCTGCTATGAGTTTACAGTATAGTGACACCAATTTATACTGTGAGTTGCTGCATGATGCAAATATTGTTACAACAGGAACACATCAGCCATTTAAGATCAGGGATTTGAAGCATTAAATCAAGAGAGAAAGAGAGAGTGTCATGCTACAAAGAAGTTGAACTACAAATACACATTGAACTTGAAATTGCTCTTGTGAAGGAATTGCTCACGAAATTCTGAAAGAAGTTCAACCAATTATGACTCTATCTTTTTTTTTAAGATTTCTTTGTACTTATAACAGCCTCTTCTCTCTCACAAGTTCAGCAGCATTTTTTGCTACACCTCAGCACTTCCAGCTAGCATTCCTCCATTAACCTTGCCTGAGAAACTTTCATTACAATTCCCAAGTAAATACTTTAATGAAGAAAAATCACACTCAAGCCATTGTAGTATAACAACTTTGATACCTGCAAAAGCAGGTGTGCAAACTAATAATAATTTCAAAATCCAATAAAAATAAATCCACCAAACCTAACCTCTTCTTCGTTACTATTTTATTTTTTTTTTTACAACTTTATCTAAATTTGTTTTATAGGAGGAGATAATATTGTAACTAGAAGTGCATGGGGTCCTGAATGAACTGTGGATGTAGCTACTGAAACCCATAGGCCTTCTGTTGTTTGAGCTCCAGCTCTCACTTTCTCTGTATTTTTATTTCAGGTGGAAGTCAAATGGCCACCTGTTAGCCATGCTCCTGAAATGGGAATAGAAATCTGAGGTTCAGAGCCCTGGAGCTATCTATATTTACCCGTTGTCAGGTTCTCTGACCAAGTGACTTGTTTTATAATACTTTTCTTGTCTAAAAGATAAAATGTATCAGAATTTTCAGAGCTACATTTAAGACTGAGGTCCAATAACACAGTGAAAAACCACTGTTGCGATGTTTATAGAGTTTTAAACATACTGCCCTGGCATGAGGAAACTTTGACAAATGTCAGTATAGCTCCCTGCTCAGAAGCAGGTGGACAGTGCTATGATCTTGCTAACAAATACCTTGACAGGATCTGCAGCAGATAAGACTAAAGCTACCAATTTGAGAGGTCTGACTTTACAAGGGAGGGGGGGATTAAGGGAGAATCTCAGACCCCACACTACCTCTGCTGAGTTCTCCACACCACCAGATGTGTTAGTAGATATGCAGGTAGGCAACTTGTCCTTAACCCCGCTGTTTTCCAGATGTGGCTATGTGAAGATCTGCCTCATGTTTCATGGTAATGTCCTATTTTTAGGATCTGTGAAGATGGAGTTCTTTTTGCATCCTTGTCTCTTAAACCTCCCCCATGGTAGGATTTACCTAGATAAAGCACTAAAATGGTGTTGGTTGCCTTCCTGTAAAGTGCTGAAGGGAAGTCAGGGTTGGAGGTAGAGTATCTGAAATTCTGGGACTATTTTTCCTGATAGTATGTTTGAAAAAGAGCATGCTATAGATAGACCATAGCATTTACTCGGGATCATGAATTGTTGATAACTTCTGGAAAGTATATTGTAGTGAATGATTTCAAAAGCTATGACATTTTCAGTTTCCATTAACAACTGCCAAAAAACCCCCTCAGTCTCATAATGTATGAGTGCATGCATGATAAGTGTGCATAAATGTGGACCTAAAACTTGTATATTTATATACATATATACATACAAAACTATGCTCACACACACATAGTTATAGGCGTAGACTATCCTACAGATATATAAGTAGTTTATCCCACTCTATCCCTAAGTTCACATTTTTCTCTTTCCTGCTCAGATAGTGTGACAAAATGATATGCATTTCAGGAAACTAGCAATGAGTGAACTATATTGTTGTGGATATCATTAAAGGATAGTATTTGAGATTACGTACTAGCGTTATTTTCCCTGATAGTTGGTTCTACTTTAAAAGTTAAAAGTCCCCAGAAAACCACTCTTTCCCACCACGTGTTTTATTTCTAATTTTGAGATTCTAGCCCAACAAAATCTGTGGACAGAGTAACTTCTGTAATGTATTCAAATTACAATTTAGAGCATTATCAAGCAATGTAAAGAACAGATTTATCCATGTTAAAAAAAAATTGTTACTCACATGCAAACTGAAGAACAGCCTCTCTGCTTAAAATACTGCCAAACATGTTGGTGGTTAAACACTGATACTGTCCAGAATCCTTCATTTCACTGGGGCTGTTGATGATCAAACTTCCTTCTATTAAACTGAAGCGATAATCACTTTCAATGTCGATTTCAGTTCCATTTCGAAGCCATCTTAAGAAAAAAGAAAGAAACTACTTAAGCATTTGTTTTGGGTTTGTGTGGCAAGGTTTTAATAGTGGGGGAAGGGCTGCAGGGCCGGCCCCCATGAGAAGCTGCTGGAAGGTTCCCCGTCTGGGAGCCGTCCCCGCCGCTGGCGCAGGCCGAGCCCGTCGGTGAGGGCGGTTGTGCCTCTGGGAGAGCAGAGTGAAGAGGGGAACCTGCAGGGAGTAGGGGATTGGGATGGGAGAGGAACCCCTCTGCGGGTACCGAGGTCAGGGAGGAAGGAGGGGAGGAGGAGCGGGGGAGGAGGGGATGCCCCCCCAGCCCGTGGGGAGACCAGGCGGCAGGCTGTGTCCCCCCAGCCCAGGGAGGGCAGCCCCCGGGGGAGCAGATCTCCACCTGCAGCCCGGGGAGAGAGGAGCCCACGCCGGAGCAGCAGGGGGATGCCCCCCAGGATGGCCGGGACTCCAGGGGGAAGCCCGCGCTGGAGCAGGCTGTGCCTGAAGGACTGCAGCCCGTGGGAAGGACCCACGCTGGAGCAGTTTGTGAAGGACTGTCTCCCGTGGGAGGGACCCCACGCTGGAGCAGGGGAGGAGTGAGGAGTCCTCCTCCCCCTGAGGAAGAAGGAGCGGCAGAGACAACGTGTGAGGAACCGACCCCAGCCCCCATTCCCTGTTCCTCTGCACCACTGTGGGGGGAGGAGGTGGAGAGAACCAGGAGTGGAGTTGAGCCCAGGAATGAGGGAAGGGTGGGGGGAAGGTGTTCTAAGGTTTGGTTTTACTTCTCATTATCCTGTTTTGGTTTGATTGGTAGTAAATGAAATTGATTTGCTTTTTTCCCCAAGTTAAGTCTGTTTTTTCCTGTGACCATAAGTGGTGAGCAATCCCTCCCTGTTCTTGTCTCGACCCACAAGCTTTTCTTTGTATTTTGTCCTCCTCATCCCACCAAGGGGGAGGAGTGAGCAAGTAGCCACATGGTGCTTTGTTGACGACTGAGCTTAAATCATGACAGCATTTTATGGCCAAAGGAAGGCATCAAGCCTGACAACCCCAGTTTTTATAAGGATGACAGGTACTCAAAGACAGCCTGTGCAGTAAGGCAATACTTTGGCAAAGCTTTAGATGGAGACATTCCATCGTGCCTTGCAAATGCTGTTTTTCTGAAAAAAGACGAGTAAAACCAGATCTTCAACTTCTGAAGAGAAAGCATATTCTTTGTTTTGTCTTTGCTGAATCAAATTTGTTATCTCTTTTTTTTCCCCAAAAAAACCTATCGTCCACAAAGACTTCAGACTTGAAACCTGTATAGCAGATGCATCTTTTATGTCAAAAATAGGACTTTTACTGTGCTTATGATAAACAAAGTTTTGATTTATGTTCTGTCATTAAAGCCTTAGGCCCAGATGAGCTTAGAGTTAGCAGAGCTGAGTCAGCACCACATGAGAGCAAGGAACCTTTCTTTTCCATTCTTTCAGCATTTGATCTTCTGGGCTCAAGAAATAGATAAACCTGATTTAAATACAGAAAGCAGAAGAGCAAGGCCCGTGAAGAGAGGGAGGTAAGTTGATGTATGTAGGCTGTTATGAAATAAAAGATATTGGCAATGGACAAAGGAAAAATAGTATCAGCTGGGCCAGGATACACAAAATTCAGAGAAGACTGGCCCAGGGGACTCTGGAATCAGCTGGCGGCTGGTCAGGGGTAATGCCTGGCAGCTACCAGGTAAATGGAAGCTCAGATCAGAGGAGGAGTTAGCAGACGGAATGCTAAGTTTGGGAGGTGTTTGGGAGTGAAATGAGAAGCCTGAACAGTAGAGACAGGCATGGGAGTGAAGATAACATGGGAAAAGCCAGGCTGTAGGAAACATATTAGAAAGTATCACACCTGAGTCAAAGCACTGAATAATTCCCAAATGAACACTTCTTTTTCTGAGTTTCAGAAGTAACCTAAAAGTCTCATTTCTCTGCTGTGTGGGTGGGTTTGTTTTTTTTTTCATTGGTGGGTATTTTTGTTGGTTTGGGTTTTTTTTTCCCCTGGATATTCTCTGCCAAAAAGCCTCACCCCTCTGATTCATCTCCAAGGACTGAAACAACAAACCTTGCAATAGTCCCCCGGCTGCAAGAGAAAAGATTTTGCATGGTAGATAAATAGACTCTAGCACTCTGGAATAACCTTTGGGGGGTGTGTGCAATATCTCAATTAAAGAATAATAATCCACATAAGAAGACTTTTTAGATTTGCTTCTGTGTCAAACTGTATAGAACATGAAATTGTTAAAAGAATGCAAAGAAGAGATAAGCAGTGTAAACAGGTATGGCACAGCTATTATGATGCACATATATTTCCTTCATTGCTAGTTCACAGTCATTCTGCAATTTCAAAGTTGCCTCAGGAAATTGCCAGGCTCTTCCAAGCTTTGCCAGAGTTCAGCAAAGACTGGAAGAACTTGGCAACATCTAGACTCCAGAGGCAACTTTAATGAAACAAAATTATTATCAGTTCACCCTATCTTGTTAACATTCATGGTGGATGAGGTACAGACAGCAGAATTCAGATGAAGTAGCTCTGAATTTCTCTTAATCCAAAGGTCAGAATTGTCAGAATTAAGATGAACTGTGAAACTATTATTTGCCCCTTTTTTTCATTATTGGACTTTTGATTGCAGAGGACCCCTGCTTCATTTAATGTAAGAAATGAAACACTGTTGACAATATCTTTATATTGCAAAGGATATTAGGGAAATGTCTGTAGGATTCACTACATTTTTTAAAGAGATTCATATATAACAGAGCTAAAAAGAAGAGGAACTTTTCATCTTCAACAATTTATTAATGATTTAAGATTTTGAATGAAATCATAATGAAAGTTAACTTTCACATATATATAAATATATATGAAATAAAAATGCAAAATTAATTTATCTGGAAATTATGGGAGATTTATATAAGGAAAAAGTAAAAATTATACATTTTGGCATTTCTAAATGGGAACTGACACAAAATTCAGTTTGCTTTAATTAACTTTCTTCAATTAGTTTCATTTTCAATTAAATTCAATGTAAAAATATGTTTTTATAATGCTACCTGAAAACTTTGGATCTTGATGGTTGCCTGCCTATATATCTTGGGGTCCATCCTGAATGATTGTATTCCCCTCATATAATCCAAGCACATTAGAGGAAAAGCACCACTGAATTGTGTGATATGTTTTCTTCTAGGTACCTTGACTGAGCTGGGAGGACAGAAACCTAAATATAATACTCAAAAGGTAATGTGCTTCCAGGGAAAATCAGCTACATTTTTTTTTTCTTGAAGACAAGTGACAGATAACATTTTAAAATATTCTAATTTGGCTTAAGCAGACAGAAAGTAATTTTTAAAATTTTTTTCAACTGCATTTTCTATCAGGAAATGATACTAACAAAAAAAAATTCTAGCCAGCTTATGTGTGTCCTAAGTAAAACAGGAAAAGCAGTGTTTCACAAGCAGTGAAAGCAGTGTAGTGAAATGGCATCACAGGGAATTCTGCACCTGCCTTTTTAACTCAGTAACACTGGTGACCTGTGAGATCCCACAGGAAGCTTGTGAGTGTCTGTATTCCTCATCGACATGTCTCAGGTATGTTCTTAATTGTATGGGTCCTGACTTGTGGTACTAAAGTATGATTTGCAAAAATACTGAGCAAATGGAATCAGTTTATCTCCAGGAGTTATTCCCTAAATCAATGCATCTAGATTCCTTAATGACTAGAACTCAAGAAATTAAAAATTGTTATTTCAGGGTAGAGCTTGAACAAGGGGAAAAAGCTCTTGAAAGGAAGAAGAAAATCCAAAATTATGTGAGCATTCTCCATTCTGTTAAAATGAAGTAATGTCCTAGCAAAAAAAAGAATTTGTAAACAGGTTATGAATACTGTGTCATAAGTTATACAGACTAAGGAAATGAATCAAAATGACAGAGACAACCTAATTTTGGAAATTTTGAGTGCTTTAAATATTCTTTTAATGTAGCTTTATTAAAAAAAAAAAAAAAAAGTTGTACTGTGCTTTGGTTTGGGGTAAAAATAATTCCTAGCAGCATGGGCCTCAGAGTCCATGTAAATAAAGATCTCTATTCTCCAGTACTTGTAGATAATAGGACAGGGTCTTTGGTGATATAGAAATATCCCTTCTCCTCACTATTTCATATACCAAAGGTTGGGCAGTGACATACAACAAACCTTTGCCTATCTATAGCTTTTTCTGAGACTAAATTCCCTCTGCACCTGCCCTGGAGAACAGTATATTCCTCACAAAGTAATTTATACCCCTTTTCCCTTCCCCTGAATGGTAGTGTGTATTGCATATGCTGTACAGACAAGTGGCAGCAACAGGAGGAGAAGTTAAACTGTGCTGTTAGAATTAGGCCTTTCGGGTCAAAGCTTTCCTTGCATGAACAGCAGTCGGGAAAGTTTGTGAGGCTGCTGACACCAATTAATCTCTGGAGAACTGAAGGAATGGATATCACAAAATCATTAAACAGCCCAGGTTGGAAGGGACCTCGAAAGATCATTTGATCCAATCTTTCATGGGAAAGGGAGCCTAGATGAGGTTGTCTAGCACCTTGTTCAATTGCATCTTGAAAACTTCCAGTGATGGGGACTCTACCACATCCCTGAGGAGGTTGTTCCTGTGAATGATTGTTCTCACAATAAAAAATTTCTTTCTTATATTGAGATGAAACCTCTCCTGTATGAAATCTCTCTTATATCTGTTACCCCTTCCCTTATGCATGTGGCTTTCTGTGAAGACAAAGCCTCTATCCTCTTTGTAGCTGCCATTTAAGATATGCTGGAAGTCTGTATTTGTTGATTGCATTCCACTGCGAAAATGCAAAAAACTATTGGATGAAGAAAGAAAGATGACATAGGATTTCCAATGAGAAAAACTCCACAAGAATAATGAGATTGTCTGGGAGAGTTGAACATAGGGTTCCCCTCTTTTGGTGGGAATTTGTGCCTTTTCCCCATGGTCACATGCTATGTTTAATGGCTTAATAGCACTTTAACAGTGTGTGGAACTAATATACATATTTTTTTTATCAACAAAGCAATAAATATGTAATAGAAATTACACAAGGAATGTCAATAAGGAAGAATGCAACACAGCTTTCATCCCACATAGTAAGGAGTTCATGCAATTCCAGTTTGAAGAATTTCTGGCCATTCATTCCTAATCCCATGTTACATGTTTTAGTCATGCCTGTGTTGTTTGGGGAAGTTGTGCCATGCATCAGATCCATTTAATGACTCACATCTGTTGCAAAGAAGCAGATTCATTGTTGTTTTGATGGGGATATCTAAAGATGGTACTGCCTCTGAATTTCTTCCAGCCATAGAAATAGAAGTTTTGTGATTCAAATAAGTCTAAAGAGAATTCATCCAGAATGCTAAGGAATCCACAAATGAAATAAGTGTAATAGGTGAAAAATAAAATGCAGAATTGATGATTGTCACCTATGACAAAATACAACAGTAAGAGTCCTTATGTTCCCTTTGTAAGTGAAGAATGACTCTACGAGAAAAGATAAAGGTTGTATGGAAAAAAAAATCAACCATATGTTCCCCCAGCCCTCCTACATCACTTGTAATTTGTATAAAATATGAGCACAGTCAGATATAGGAAATGGATAAGGTGACTGCAACATACTGTTCTCACCTGTAAGTGGGCACCGTTAATAAACGGAACTCAGACTCATAGGTGTGTCATAACAGATCTGTATAGTAGATATCTGTGACATAGTCTGTATGGAAAAATAGGCAGCAGACAACAGTTGCAAAGGAATAAAATGGTGGACTTGTGAGTGAAAAGACACCAGATCTGGCTCAGCCATGGTATCCTGTATTGCACAGCCATGTCATTTAATGTACCTGTTCTTTACTGCTTTCTCTATAAAATAGGAAAGTATTTCATAGCTTTACAGATGTTTAGAAAAAAAGTCAATTAAAGATTTTGATCTTGTCAGCTGTTACAGACACAAGTTAAGAAACTGAACAGAAGGAGTCCCTCCACATGGATAGATAAGAAGTACAGAGAACATAATTTGAAACTTCATATATCGCTTTGCCTTTATTCCCTACCAGTTCTACTTCTTGCTTATTCAGAATCAGAAAAAGCTTTCAATCAGGAAAGGCATTTGTGTCATGGAGCTGTTTCTGTTATGTTTTTTTCCAAAGCACACTGACTCTCAGAGTGGGAGTGCAGTGGCTAATATTCTGAAAACTAAAAAAAATCTTCTAAAACAGGTACCTGTACGTGGGAGTAGGATTTCCACGAGCTTGACAATTCAGAGATACTTTCTTCTCCTCAGAATCAGTTGGAAAAATCACATCATCTGGCTCTTGTACAAACACTGGCCCATAATCAACACTTTCTGTGGAAATAGGAGTGCTATAGTTTAGGAAATCTGAATAAATGTAAAATCATTATAGCTTTTATAAAGTGAGATTAAAGTATACAAAATTATGTTTGTTTTCCAGAGGTTCATATCACATTACTTCAGATGCGATATTAAAACGCAATAATTAAAAGGAAAAAAAAAAAGGTAAGGAAGAAATATTACTAAGTTAACAATAAAATACATAGAATGAATTAAGTGTTCGTCATGCCTTAAAATGGCTTTCTCATCAGAGGTGTTTTGGCCTGCAGTCTGATGAGCAGCTCGAGAGAATTAAGCCAGTAAAAGGAGTTCACACTGCTTATTGAGAGCAAGGTAAACAAAAATTTTCCTGCTGCTTGCGGCAGCTTATCTTACAAAGAACTAAGACACAGTTTTCCCTTTTATGTCAAAGAGTTGCTAAGAAAAATCACTTGTAAAATTAATGGCAGCAACTGGTGGCTATTATTAAATAATATATAGCAAAATCTGACATTTCATCTTCCTCCACTGTCTTCTCTAATTTTGGCATGTATCTGTATCTTCATATGAATTTACATTTCTGAATAAGAAAAGCTGGATAGACCCATAGAATACATCTATGATTCCAATTCATTTGTATTGTGAAGAGGGAAGTGTAACCTTCAGAAAAGTAAAAGGCTGTAAGTATAGCATTCCTGATCATGTAGGTCTGAATAACTAAAATTCTCACTGTGCACTAAAAGACTGTGGAATTTTAATTAACTTAGACTTCCTCCAAACTCTTGGATGATTTAGTCCCATAATGCTCTTCAAATTTAGAGCACTAGCCTAATGATTTGGGTGAGGGGAGATAGTTACTTTGTCCTACTACTTGCAGTAAAACATATGGGAGCTGGATTTTCTCTGTCAGTTTTATGGTTTCATACGTTCACATCATAAAAGTCCTCCGACTGGTACTGAGGACAGCATGACACATTAAGCGGTTTATAACCTCCTGTTATATTTGTCCTCCCAATACCAGCTTGAAGTAAGAAAGGTGCACCTGAAGACTGCGGGTTTGGGTGATTGACTTATAAAAATTATTACTGCATTGTTCTACCAACTCCACACAACTTCCACCACATGTTATGGGTTCACAGTTTTAGGAACCGTGACCTTTTTCATACTGCTAATACTTTCAGAAAGTTTGGGTGGACAGGAATAGGTGCATGGGGCTATGAGTCTTGGCACAGAGAAGAAAATTTTGGAGTCTGAAAAAGGATGAGAAACATGGGAGACATAAGTCATAGTATGCTAGTTCTGAGATGCAAATTTCCATGTCCTTAAATTCTGTGACATTTTGGGTTTCTCAATTCTATTATTACCATACAGTGAAAAGACCACATAATACCCCATTATGCTATTCAACCTTCCTTTTTAGTGACTATACATTTATTAAACACTTAGGGTTTTGTCTTTTTCCACTGTTATTCAAATACAGTTTGAAAATAACTTTATTTTCAGGTATGTATGCTTCTACTGAAATAGGTTCAAATAATTAGTCTTTCAATTTGTAAAGACAGCCAATAAGAGCAGCAGCAATTGGTGGTTTCTGTTTTGCATAATTTTCAAGTTTACTAGCCATTTTTGCAGGACTGTGTAAAGGAATGTGGTTTGCTGTTTTGCATATTTACATTACTTCCGTGTTTAGGTACGTTACTTCAGTTGGGTCTATTGGTAGTAATATATTTTCTGGGACAGATATCTACGTTATTTAAAAAACCTCAACCACAATAAGTGATTTCTGGTATGTCCTTATATTACTGAAGTTAAAATAACTCTAGTATTAAGTTTTGAGCACTGCAGCTGAGGCTGCCACAGGGGCAATGGACTCAGCTGGCAAAACTTATTTTAAGAAAGGAAAATGTGGGTACACAAACATTGTATGGATTGCTTCGTATAATTTAGTTACCTCCTCCTTCCATTGCACAAGAGAAAATACTAATGAATGTAGGCGTAAATAATCAGAGTTCTCATCAAGCTAGGGTATAGCAAACCCAAGAATTAATTAATGAATGCAAAACTAAATCATGGGTTTAGATTTAGGTGTTATTCCATGCAGATTAGTAGGTGTATGGATAGGGCGTATATTCATGAAGATTAATGATTTTATCTTTTCCCTAGGAGTGACTCTGTAGATAAAATATAATGCCACAGCCTAGGATTACTGGAAAGAAAAGAAAAAGATGCAATGCTAGGTAGGTGCTGGTGTCACTAGCAGTACAGATGTTCTTTCTACCTGTACTATTTGCAACAGTAATACTGAAATACTGTGTTGCACTTTCCTTTTGGAAAAATAGTTTTACTTCTGCCTGCAGTGAAGACAACGGTAACAGAGAAAGTTCAATGCATGCAAGTCATGTTCCTAAAAGATGAAAATATGCAGTTAGCTGCTTATCTGCATTTCAGATGGAGGGTGGAGTACCGGCAGAGATTATTTGGAGACTCAGAAGCAACATAATAATGAATGAGATATTCATCAGTTTGTAGCTAAATTGACTAAATGTATTCTTAGTTAGATCATCTGGACTGGGACAGAATAATTGAAGAAAAGGGTCTATTCTGAAGAGACCAAAGCACTTGCTGAAAAGACAAGACTATATGTTTATAAATTATTAGGCTTAATAAAGGGGTGATTCAATAAAATGCAATGGGGTGTGATATCCGATATGCGAGAAAACATCACAGATCACCTAGTGATACCATCTTCATTTAAGCTCCAGTGACAGACTTGAACCTAAAAATCTTAAGTGTTCTATGCCTTCTCTCTTCATTTCAAAAGCAATGAAGGAAACACATTGCAGATGCAAATATTTCATTTAAATATTTTTTAAAAAAATTTAAACTATTTTTTCAAATTAAAACACAGGCTGGTTTATAATTAAAGAAACAAATTATCTTTCTTATGCATAATGCTAATAAAAGCTCAAATAAAATGAAGCCTTGTGAAGACTTCAATACTTGTATCAATGATGGGCTTGTAGTTTAGCTAGCACTAAACATCCCATTAAAGATAATGGAAAGTCCTGGACTCTTCCAAAATTGACCTGGACCACCACTGGAGGCTTACTGTATTCTCTTTTCTCTGTAGGGAGTTTAAAGCTACATTGAAACTGTGGGTCTTGAGAAGAACATTTCCTAGAATCCAACGCACACTCTGCTAATGTTGCTTGATGTCATTCTGCTTGAGGATTCCCACTCTGAAGTGCGCCACAAAATTTCACCTGATTACAACTGGGAATTTCTTAACTTCCCTTTTAAGAGTATTGCATCACTTATTAAACACATATTTAGTCACCATCAAAAACCTAGATACAGTTTCTTCAGCGTACAGCATAACTGCACATTGATTAATATTTACAGAGATTGTTCATGTGTCCTTTTACAAACTAGACTGGAGGACTGCTCAATTATGCTCTAGAAAGCCAACACCAGGGTTAATAAACTCTGGTTATTAGTCCCAGGACTAATCAACTGCATGAGTCTGCTCTTTCTGATGAGAGTCTGCCTTGAAAAATTAATCTCTGCATCTTACCACAGTTTGATCATGAACAGTTGTAGCAGTATGTTCTTTGAGACCTTACACTAATCTCATGAGTAACCAAGGTGAGGGTTAGATTTTTAGATGACAGTAGACATGGATGATTGCAGAGAAAAAAGAGAAAAAAGCACCTGATTATAAAATCCACTTATGTGGCTTTACACATATGGACTACTCTACAGAAGCAAACTCGCTTATATATGTGTTAAATTTTTACAGGATTAGAAACACTAACCATTTGAGAACCATATAGCAGAAGAGTTCACAAGTTAAAATGACCACCGCTCACCCCCTCTATCTACAGTACATACACTCCAAGCAGCATTACTGCAGTACATTACCTACTGAGGCAGGTTAACCTCGGCCAGCTGCCAGGTGCCCTCCAGCTGCTCGCTCACTCCCCCAGGGGAGAAAATGGGATGAAAAAGCTCCTAGGCTGAGATAATGACAAGGAGATCTCTTACAAGTTACTGCCATGGGCAAAACAGGCTCATCTTGGGAAAACTTATTTCCAGTTAAAATAGACTTGGGTAGTGATAAACAAAGACAAAAATTTAAGCAACACCTTCCCCCCAGCCCCTCCCTTTATCCAGAATCAACTTTCTTCCTCCACCCTGACTCCTCCCAGACACAGAGCTGCCATGTACGACACAGGAGCTACAGGAGGTCTCTGAAGTGGCCTCTTGGGGTCAGGACAGACACCCCGGGGTGTCTGAAGTGCACTGGAGACCCAACTGCAAGCACATGAATTAATCTGTACAGAGTGTCCAGTTCCTAACAGATAAATGCCCAATGACAGCTGGGAGGTCGTGGGGTGTCTGAGATGCCCGGGCAGAGCAGACCAGCACGGTGCTGTGTTTACACCAGCCCTGCCCTGTCCTGGTGTAGTGGCTAGAGGCCAGGTGAGGCTCCTCGCAGCACCTGAAGTGACACTGCGGAGCCTGTTTCCAGACACCTGAACCCTGCTCTGCGCAGCCAGGTGTGCGCTAACTGTCCATGCACAGAGCCAGCGGACTTCCAGGCATTACAACTGGGACTCAAATATGCATTTAGTGCAATGTGAGATGCCCTCATGTACGCCTCCTGGCTGAGCTAGAGATGCACCCATTTTTCCCAGGTCCCATGTCCTACCTGCCAGTGTCAGGTATATCCCTAGGATATCAGGCTGTAAGACAGCCCAGGTGGCACTAGGTCACCTGAATTGCTCCCCAGTGTTTAGACACCACATTTGTTTGTCTGCACCCTCATGCTGAGCTCCACCTGCCCCTGTCCCAGCCCTGACAGCAAGGAGGAGGCCCCGGGGAGGTGGGGTGGGACAGGTCGGTGAGGGGCTGTGAGGTGACTGCAGCCCCAGCTCAGGAGGCTGTCCCCACACAGGCAGGGGTGACAGCAGGCTCTCCGTGTTGGCCACTTTCCCCACGGGCCTGAGCTGTGGGGCTCGTCCATCCACTGCATTTAACAAGGCTGAAGAGCGACAGCCCTTTTTCCCCGGGCAGCCGAGGGCTGGGTGCTACATCAGCCCCGGCTCCCCCCGGTGACGTGGTGGCCAGAAGGTTGGTGGTGGCCGTTTCTCGTGGGGTTGGTGACACGGCCGCCCAGGACAGGTATAAAAAGGCCTGTGCAGTGAGCGGGCCCAGGCTGGAGGCGAGCAGGGGTGAACGAGGGCTGAGGGGAGAGGGCGGGGAGGAGGGCAGGGAGGGGAGGGCAGGGCTGCTGGGCCCGGGCGGGGAGGCAGGGGTTGCCCGTGGCATGACAGATGGCGCCTGCTCCTCCTTTCTCTTCCAGAGCCACAGACCCTCACAAGGACAGGACCAGACCATGGAGCACTCCCCTCCTCAGCCACACAGCCACTGAGATTCCCTACCATCTACCAGGACGCTGATGCTAAGTTAAGGAATCAGAAAGCACATCAGTTCTTGGCACCAACCTAATGATGCAGTGGCACTGCCAGTGTGGGTGGGTGGTTGCTGGTGGGCACAGCCAGCATGGAATGGGTGTCTACTGGATGCCAGGGAGAGGTGGGACTGACAGCCTTGGCCTGAGGCTGGCAGAGCTCACAGCAGGGTGATTGAGAGTGGCTGCTTCTGTCTTTTGTTATCCTGCCTTTTACAGCTCCAGGCCCAGACAGGGCCAGGGCCAGACCATGGTGCACTCCCGTCCTCAGCCACACAGCCAGAGACATTCCCTACCTTCTACAAGGATGCTGACACTAAGTTAAGGACCAGACCATGGCTCACTCCCACACCCCCCCCTCCACAGCCATTCAGCCAGAGATTTCTGCAGCTTTTGACAAAACCAGTGACCTAAAGACAAGGAAGCACACACAGCCCCAGTCTGCACCATGCCATGGTCCCACAGGCAGCTGGAGGCTCCCCACAACCTTGGTCGAGGGGAGCTCCCCACCACCCGCCCTCTCTGTCTGAAGCTGACCTTGAAATACAATTTTCTGATTCATGAACCATTGGCTGGTTCTTCTGGTTTGTGTAGTCTTTTGGCGGAGACCTCCTGGGGCTTTTCCTTATTTTCCTTATTTGCTTATTGTATTTAACTTATATATCTTTGTATGTGTGCATATATATGCTATACATATATATACACACACATTTTTATATAAATGTATGTTTTCTGGTCCCTTCAGGGATCCAAAAGCATCAGGTTTGTTTGCACCCATGTTTTAACTAATGGTGACCCATGCTTTTTAACAGGACAGGTCTGTGTGAGTGTGCATTGGAGGATTTGAACTCCACACCTTATTTTTTCTTTCTAACTTAAGCAAGAACATGAAGAGATGAATATTTAACATACATATTAAGCATATGTACGTTTCAATTTACTATTTTAATTCCTTAAGAGAAATATTTCTGTTCCTCACACAGGCTTTTATTAAAAGTATGAGTTTTCTGTATCTTATTGAAGTGCTGTGAGACCAGTGATTTATTACAGAGTGGCACATCTGTCTTGGGATTACAAGTATGCATTGTAGCCAAGCAATGTGACAGCTAGTTTGTGGTCCCTTTACAAATTTTAAGTTGCCATTTTCAATCTAGGCAATTTAAAACTCTAAGCACTCTCATTAGGATTTACTGTTTAAACTGGTATTGCCCAGAAAGGTAAGGATATGGAAAACATTTCAAATATTAGTAAAATCCCTCTTTTTAAATTCTTTAATATTCTTGAGAGCAGTACTTGAATATTCTTTTAATTCCAAGGTTCTCCTTGCAGCACATTTGCACTTAACAAAATACCAGAGTATATGACTTCTTAGTAACAAGTATTTAAATCCTCACGGGAATGGAAACTGGAATCTGTGAAAAAAATCAGATGTTCTTTAGTTCTTGCTGAGCAATGCAAATAGCATGAAAACAAACTGCAGATGAGAATAAAGTTTCCTGTGCTTTCAATTCTGTAGTAACTGAAATAGTGTCATTTCTCAACACTCAGCTTTCTTGCCACCATCCTTGACATAATTCCAGGTCAATAAATATACCATGAAAAAAGAATAAATTCCTGGAACCCTGGGAACACAGAGGTGGGCAGGAAGGAACTATGACCTTGTACAAAGACCTGCACTGAAGCTGCATTGGCAATATTATTTTTAGTGTCTAATAATTCTGCGTGCTGTACTTTTAAAGAATAAAAGAAATAAGGTTCTTTTAAATGTTTTCTTAAATAATATTTTTAAAAGATAATTGTCTGCAGAAGGAGAAAAAGTAGCGAATTCTACACTGTAGTGGTCACTTATATCAATGTCATTAGTGTAGTTTGACCACTGCCTGCAATGTTACAGTACCATTCAAGCTATATGACTGGCATAAATAGTCTTGGTGCCATCTTCTCAGTCTGAGGTACTGGTGGGAGGAAACAGCTTTTTTCACTCTGGTAGTTTTCACCCAGCGGACAAGGTATCTGAGAGGATATGCTCGGGCAACATGTGAATATGGGGGAAGGAGATATTCCTTCAGGTCTTCTCCCCTTTATCTGCTCATGTCCCTTTATAAGCACTTTTTTTCTGCAGGTGATACTGGTGGATGGCTTTGCTAATCCATCTGAAGGTGGACTAGAGAGATCTTCAGATAAACCATCTGTTTTCAGCTGTTATTCTGACACACTGGCACTTTGTCCAAATGGCAGTTGGAAAAAGAGTGATGGCAGTTCTCCTTTGAAAGCAGAGTAACTCAGCAAAGTTTAAAAAACACAAGTTTTTACAGGACTGAGAAAACAACATTTTCTTATCTCTCTACATTTTTTTTTTCCCCATTTGTCAAAGGTCTGTTGAACCCAGGTGGTGATGGAAGAATTTTCTAAAGAAAAGCTACAAGATACTATAAAATGATAGAGCTTCTAAAGCAGCCTAAAAGGAGGGGTCACTAACAGATCTTCCATCCTAAAATACACATTGGACTCTGCATACAGACCCTACCTGGAAAAGTACTTGCTTGACATATCATGGACCAAACCATATCCCAATGATCTGTCAGTCCTGGGTATTAATATGTTCAGGATACATTAGTAAAGTTGCAGGAGTTGCCGATAAGGCTATATATGTTGCTGAAATGTGCATATCATCAGAATTTATTAAAACAAAACAGAGGTGTTTCATTTCAAATTGGTCCTACAGAGTGAAAGACACTTTTTGGCAAAGGTGGATCAGGTTTTAGTGCTACTCATTATCAGACTCACTTCTGAATTTCTTTCTTTCCTGGCTTGTTTGCAGTGTGTGTTTGTTGTATGCACTTGAGGTGATGACTCTAAAGGATCTTCTGATTAACCTTTGTTACCATAGAAACAAACAGTTTAACCTGTTCTGTATATTCAGAAAATATTTTAGATGTAAATAATCACCCTGCTTTCAAAGAAAACATATTGCTTTCTTCAACTAGAAGCTAGAAACCCTCTTTTTTTTTGCTTAAATACTGAAAAAAAAAATTAACTTCAGTGCTAATATTGATTTTACAAGTAGGTTCTATAATATAACCTTTCACTTAACACCTAAGAAATAAAGAATTGCTACCCATTTTAATATCCCTATAATCTGTCAAAATATAAAATTTCTTTTAATATAATGAAAAAGAAAAAGCCTACTAATTCATCACTGCAAAATATGTTCTAATGATTAAATCTGTGTGTAACAGATTTTAACATTAACAAAGGTGGCTGCAATTTACAATAATTATTTTGCATATATAGAAGCAGACACACATATATATATGTATATTTATAACACATGCATTTATAAAATACATTTAATCTTAAAACTGTATTTCTGTTAACTTCAAAGTCAAGAAACTTTGAGGAGACTTTCCTTTTGGCAGGTAAGTTCAGGCAGATACACATGCCCTGAGGTATGTACATTGATTCTAGTATGCTGCATGCTGGGAACAGTGCACGGTACATGCATGATGGAGTTTACACTGCAAGAGAGAGAAAATTATTTTCTTATATTTTCAGATTTATCTTTTCTAAAGGAGATATGTTTATTTGCTTGTTAGGTAAGATAAGACAAGTTTTTCCTGTTGCTTGAAAATGCTTTCTATGTTCTGTGGCTTGAAACAAACACACCTGTTCTGAACTTAGTTTATACTATCTAAATTGCATGCCACATTAATCAATATCGCCCAATATTTGTTAGCAATTAAAACATTTTTAGTAGTTTGTGTATTTAATTCAGATTGGTAAGTGCTGAATCTGGCAGATGGTGTGGAATCAGGAATTCTCGTTCAATAAAAATTAAATTCAGATCTTGCACATCTTCAGGTTCACTGATTCAAACACTTTCAGTTGTGAACTGGACCCTGTTCTTTATTTTATTCTAAAAGATATCAAACCAAAGATGGAAGGATAAAAAGAGTCTTTATTCAAGGTTAAGTTTAATTATTTTTACTGCAGCATTTCCAAAAGTTTTTAGAACAGCAAGAAAGTATGACAGTTTGCAGTTTTATGATTCTTCAAAAGTATTTAATGAATAATTCACAATTTCTATGCACATTTTTTAGTCGTGACTTTACACATTGATACATAGCTTGCAGAAAAGGACTGTATTGCCTTAACTGTATGTTTACGGAAAGTAATTCCATATAGTTTAAATTCAGCAGTGAACTACAGCATAGTTCTTTTAATTTGAGATATCAGGAAACACATGCTGAATTAAGAGTGCAAATTAAATGGCATAAAGTGATTAAAAGGCATAAAGGACCTTTATTAGAAACCATGTCAGGCCTCTGAGCATGTCTGCTGGGAAATCAATTGAGAAGTCGCTTGAGAACCTGTATACTTAGGCAGCTAATAAAAGTATTTTGTGTTTTTCTTATGGCAAACCTGGCTCCTGAGTGTATGCCATATATTAGATGTTTGAATTATGCAAGTTAAATCGTAATAACATAAAATATGTTTCCCCCTTTCTTATTATTGTCCATTCACTTGTAGCAGTGGTCACTCATGACAACACATGAGCACAGGATGCTGTAGCATATGCTCATTTAGGTGCCCCTGGCTAATAAACATGACCACTTAACTCTATCACTTATCACATACCAGTTGTAGGAAGATAACTAAAATATCTTTCCTTCAAGAGCTCTAAAAACTGAAAAAAAAGCCTTGAGGCCAACTCAAAATCAAGAAATTTACTAATTTAAGCAAGTGGAGTGCCAGATGATTGAGATAATGAACTTATTTCTGTTTTTTAAATACCAAAGATATTATCTCAAACATAAAGCTATGAACAGAACTGAGAAAGGTTTAGAAAATAAGTTGCATTCAGCTGCTGTAGCAGATATGTTCTTACCCTTTTGGATCATGCAGATTGTCCTACCTGGTCTCCTGCCAGAGTCCTCATGCTGCACCAGAACTACGCTGGTCTTTTCTAAGCCCTGTTTCATACCTGTGCTTGTGCCATGCAGATGCTTCACATAATCAAGATCTTTAAAAATATTACTCAGGTACCTCAGATTTACCTGTTTCTACAACATCTCCACAGCTGGTTGTACAAAAACCTGTAAGTGGTGGAGTAACTCTCCTAGGACTATTTTAATCAGTCCTTGGAAGAAGAGTTGAAGTCCCTCTCTTCTGAGTCAAGTGCTCTGTTCATTGGGGCTTATGAGTTATGGCCCTTTTTAAGTTTTGTCTCCAGTCAGTGGTTCTTCACTTCCTGCTGCAAAATAGAAGTAGCTCAACTGTTGGAATGTGGTGCCTATGTTTTGAGAAGACTCGTGATTGATGACCTATATCAGGTATGATCTCAGCATACCTCCTGGAAATGTCAAGGACTTAGGTGGTGGAATGCTTACCCTAAGGATCCCCAAACCCATATCCCATTTTCCTAGAATGAGATGGGCATAAAATTTTCTCAGCCCTCTCAAAGTAAGGATTTAAGCATAACGGTCAAACTTCACATCAAATTTAAACACAGTAAGCTGCCTTTTTGCCAGCTGTTTTTTTTTTTTTTTTTCCCAAGAAAACACGATGGAAAAATCAGGGTCAATCAGGAGGAAGACACTTTATGGTTCCAGCTTGCGCCATATTATTTGTAAAGTCTGTATTCTTTTGCCTTACTGCTACCAATTTCTTCTTCAGTCTCTAGACATTCATGCTGTTGAAGACCAGGATAATACACTCTGGTTCTAATCTTGAAATTTGATTTTCACATGCACATATCAGGTGGCTGGAAGGAGTTAACAGTGTCTGGTGCATGGGCAATAACTGACTTTAGTCCAGTCATCACTTACAAAGAATATTGCAGAGGCAGGACAAATGTAGAAACCTGCACCAGTTCCAGAAATGCTATCAAACAGAATTTATCTGCTTGCATGATTCAAATTGTTTGTGTTCTAGATCAACCTTAATTCAGGGAATGTATTTATGCTCGTATATAAGCCATTTGTGTTCACAGAAACACATGCATACACCATTAGCTTTCAATACATGCAAGGTACTTTCCAGGGGAAAAAAAAGAAAAAGAATTTACTGAAAGGAGCAGTAATCCTGTAACCACAATCATTATACTGCATGACTGTTGTTGAACTGAAAGGTATTAATCACAACTCTTTAGAATCTTACTTAGACAATTATGTTTAAATATCCTCTAACCTCTTCCTCCCTCCCTCCCTCTCCTTTCTTCCTCCTTTTCTTTGTGTTTTTCTTTCTGCCTGTCTTTGAACATAATTCAGCTAAATATTATTACTAAGTGGCTTCTTTAAATGTAACCAAACATGAGAAAATGTGTATTGTTACTACGAATTGTTGCATTTAAAAGTAAATGACACCACATAACACTGGCATGTCTATCAATGCATGCACATGTATGCATGCATGATGGAGTTGACTACACAGAGTAGGTAATTTAGATAAAAAGTAGTTTTATAAGATCTAGTATTCATGTTTAATTTACATTACTATAATTCATGAATAAATTAGAAAAATTCCAAAGAGAAAAAAGTATATATAAAAGAGGAACTGACATTTTACTACTAGATGAAATTGTGCTGTAATGGAATTTCAAACCACTAGTTTGCTGCTTTCACGTAGCAGAAACTGCATAAAACTATTCTGCATAGGAATCTTTAAGAAAAAATGTTTTAACTGATGACTTTAAGGCTAACCTGAAGAATCTAAAGGGAAAGAGGCTCGTTTCTACTTTGTGATGTTTAATAAAATTCAAAATTATGTTTGAGAAATACTGAAATTGATAAAAATACACTGCTTTTGGAAAATGTTTCAAAGATTCAGAGAGGGAAACTAGACTTACCATCATGTTTGAAGGCCTCTGAAAAATGGTAGAGGTTTGTTGGGGAGTGATAATGTTGTGCAGATCCTCTCCAGCCTGGTGAAGATACACTTCCTAATGAAGGACTGCTTAATCGTGGTCTGTTCTTTGAACTGAATGAGGCTAAAGATGAACTACCAGATTTGATTCTTAGGATAGCAGCATATGAAGTGGGGAGACCAGGAACAGCTTCTGAATATTCTGAAAAAAAAAAAAAAAAGAAGTGAACATTGAATAAAGATAAAATTTATCACTTTTCAGAAGGATATTTAGTTATGCAGTAGAAAAGTAGAAAAGTTTTATCTGTAAAGGAAGTGTCAGAAACACCCTGGACTCCATGAGGGACTCAGCTTCTAGACAGAACTTGGTAACAGCATAGACCTCTAAGACAGAAAATTGTCCTGCAGTTAATATAAAAACCCACAATATAAAAATCAGGTGGTTATTACATTTCTTCTTATGGTAATATGAGTTTTCAAAATTTTTAATTCTATTTCTATAACCCTAAGTCACTAGTAGAAAACTGGCTGTGAAGCCGCCATCTTTCCTTCACAGCCTTGTATTACTTTGTGTATGCAGTGCAGAAACACTGGCTGAAGCTAAATACACTTATTTCAATACTACTCTGCAAATCAAGTGGGCTAGCTAAAAAGCCCCAGAGCCCATATACACACAAATTTCTCTCCCAAGAACATGCACATGCCAAAGTCACCTCCTCTTCTGTCTCTGTGAGTTCCTTTTTTTTTTTTCCTTTTCTGCCTGTAGTTAAAATGTCAGTGTCTACAAATAAAGAATAGTACCCGAGTTTTTGGTCCCTGTGTAATACCAAATATAAGAGAAATAAATAAATTATATTATTATAAAAGATTAAAAATATCACTCAGGAGCTGCAGGAACAAAGTAAACAGAACTATTGAAATCAATAGTCTTTAACATGCAACAGTCTTAAGGAGGGAAGAACATTTAAAAATATGTTCACATAGATGAGCAAAGGGACTCAGACTACATATCAAGGGCCTATGAACAAACTGATTTTTTGGGGGGACAGTGGAAGTGGCTTGCAGAAAAGATCATTGTTCTGTCATCTCCACTGATGATAAATACTTATAAATTGGACATTCTTCACATTGGCATAACATGAACACTGAAAAACTATGAGTGTCCAAAAGCTTTGAATAACAGTACACTCAACTGAAATAAAATCTCTTTAAAATACTAGATCATGGCCTTACTGGAAAGCTTTTGGAAAAATATTCTAAACATAAATATAGTTTGCACTATTTTGTATTTCAAATAGTTTAAAGTTAGAGAAATATACACTTTATGAAGTTTGTGACAGAGAATGCTTAGGAGTCTTTCAGCTTTTGGAAAAGGTCATTTCAGTACAGTATTTATTGTCTCTGATCAGATGTTAAAAACGCACTTCTACCTTTTAGAAGAAGCTGCAATTCAGCAAAAGCAGATGACCAGTATTTTAAAATTAGCATTTTCATCTATGCAAACTCTAAATATACAGATTTTTTGATGATGCCATATCTCATTTAAAAGTTGGATTTAAATACAAGTTTTGGCAATCAGATGGGAAAGGCACAAATAGGAGAACTCTCCTTTAATTCGTTTTTCATCCTGGTCTCACAAAAGATCTACTTTATAATGTGCATCATGCTGTTTTGTATACCATAAACATAACATCATCTTTCCTGGCCCACAAAGAGAGGGCAAATAGAACATCATCACAATAACTTAAAATGTAGTATGAAAATATATCTTATAGGACCTCTTGAAACATTATCATTGGAATACAGGTGTTATTTCAGAAAAATATCTTTAATTGTCTTTCAATACATTCCTTCAACATTTGGCAATCTTGATACATTTTAGTTCTTTTAAAGTAAAATTATTCCATAGGGGGAAAGTAACGTAATCCTCCAATATTGAAAAAATCTTTAAAAATTCATATTAAAATCTATCCTTATTAAAATAAATTATTTTCATTCTGATTTCCCTGAGAATCAGATGAGGTCAGAATCTCAAGCTCATTGAGGTTTCTTGAAGAAATTTTTGTATTTTTTACTTATTTTGGTCTCGCCAAATGCTAATTTACATTATGAACAAAAATACTTTCAGCCTTACAAATATAAATTATTTCACACAAATGAGCTGCAGTAGAAATGTCCATGGTTAAACTTATCACATTAAATGCTTAATGCAGTATGGACATCTTCCTCGTGAACAGAGAAGGAAGACATTCCCTGGGGAATATGGATACAGGAAAGGGATAAGACTCTCTCTAATAATCTGCATCAGAGGATAGAAATGCTTAGTGGTGAACGTAGCGGTCCTGGCGGCAGAAGAGCTAATTGGGCACTGTGGAGCTCCTCAGATCCCCACAGCTCAGATCCTCTGATATCCCCAGGGTTGCTGATACCCTCCATGGAAATGCTGCAAGAAATCTGGAAATGGGCAGACTGGGATGCAGTTCTGTTTGTCTCACACGCAGCTGGGACATGGCCAGATTGTAGCTAGTAACAAGGTTGCAAGGCACCATGCAAAGGACTCTTGCTTTATAAAGATACTACATCTCTCTGTTGTTTAAATATGCACGTATCCTGCTTCTAACCCAAGGTGAACAAATGATCTGTAATCTAAATAAGATGGACAAAGAAGCAGAAAGAAAATGCTAAATTAAAAAGTATGATGTCACAGAACAATTCCTGTGTATATTTTTATACATAAGTAAACTATTATATAATTCTAACAGTGATACATATTTTGTTTTACAGGATCCATTTCTCCAGCTTCTAAAAAAAAAAGAAGCAGAAACAGTGGTGGTTGCTGTTGGGAAGGCAGACCTCCAGTATGCACACAAACATAGAAGAAATACACAATGGAAGGAATTTTACTTTATAATAAAAAAAATGCAGACCTGCCTTTGGTCCGAACTTTACAACACAGCATCATAAACCTTAATAAGATTTCCAAAGGAAACATGATTGCAATCACATATATAATGAATGTACTGTTCCTTGAGTATTTTCTGCAGATACAGGCACTTTTCTATTTTCAGCATGGTATTTTAGCTCTATGCTATTTGCCCTATGGCAAAGGACATGGATTTGGGAAAACGTTATGTCAGTACTTTTTCAGCAAATGATAAATACTTCGTGTGACTGAAATATGGTATTATTAGGCTGTTAAATGTACTATATGCCATACAAATATCAGTAGTAAAACTCTAATGTCTGAAGACCTTTTAAACTATGTAGTCCATTTGTTGACAACAGAAGGTAGTTCCTTAGATGATGTTCCTGAGTATATCAGCTATTCTAACTTGAGGAGATGCAAATAATTATTCTTAAGTCATTTCATTGGGAAAATTAGGAAACAGTCTTCCTTGACAGAAAGGCTTCCTGTGCAAGCTAGAGAGTCTGAGCTGTATATTGCTGCTTTTGCAAAGAAACAGAGATTAGCAATCAGAAATTCAATACTAATAATCCCAATTCTTAGATAGACCATTTAATATAGCTTCTATGTTCCTATTGCCCTGTAATGTCAGCTTGGAAAATGAGTAGAGCAAGCACACAACTCTGCATGTTTCTACATAAACATACTATATTATAATTCTTCCTTTTGTTTTCAATATTCAGTTTTTCAGTTCAGTGACACACTGAGAGAAAAATGCAGCTAGGTCCCTGCTCTTCTAGCAAGTCTGCTACTTAGCTCTCCTCCTTGCTGTGTCTCTCATTTTCTGCCATCTTCACCTGCTTCCATAAAAGTCTCTCAGATGATCTTGCTCATAGGAGAGGAATATCCTTCTACTGGGTTCTGCCAGAGCTATCACCCAGCAAACAAATTAAGACAAATAAGCAGCCTTCCTCCCTGCTGCCCACACAAGAGAAACAAAAAGCAATACGCATATATAAAGTTATAAACAAACACATCACAAATTGTATCCTCCACTACACTTAATTCATTTACCACCAGGCCAATTTGCAGGTTATACACACAGAAGAGCAAAATAACCATTAATCCTTTCAAAACTGTACTACGAAATACTTCTTTTTACTCTTTTTAATTGGAAGGGCATGCCAACTTACAAGATGAGGCATACTAAAGTTCCTAATAAGCTTGAGCTAATGACTACTCCTGACCTAATTAGTTTAGGATCAGATTTATGTCATTAGGGTGAGATCCTGAAAGAGTTTCCAAGTAGAGGAATGCATCTGGAGGGGAAGGAGGTTTGAGGAGGTATAGGAACCAGACAAACATGGAGGGCTAAGCAGTAAGTGGGACTGGAAAAAGGAGAAAGTACAATAGCGAGACTCGCTCCAGGCTGCCGAAGTTTTGCCAACATATCACATTGCTAGACAAAAGTAAATAGAAGCCATACTGAAATCTCCAGTGGTATGCCTCCTCCTTTTCTGCAGAAGTTTGAAACAAAGTGCATTTTTTGCCAATGTAATATTTCTCATTTTTAGGCTATGACTCTCCTGTTTCTTTGCATATGTAACGCAATAAGTTACTCCAGTAAATAGGATTCAATAACACTGAAATAGTTTTGACAAATTCTTTTTTCTAAAATAGTATGTATAGGCAGCTTGGTGAAATGAACTTGTTCTGTGCAGTCTCATCAAGTCAAGAAGACTGTAAATCTTTTCCCACTTAAAAAGAAAAAAATATTTTTAAATTCTTTGTTATTTAGTTGAATGGGGAACACTTGTTCTGCAGTTGTAAATCCAGGGTTTGAAAGAACTAAAGAATCAGCACGACCTCAGATGGCATAAATATAAAGTACCATGGGAAGAAAGAGAAGGAAAGGATGCAAAAGTCTTTCTAAATGGTAAAAAAGTCCTGCAGTAATGGCAGTATTACACAAGCTGGATTCTGACCTTTCATGGTATAACTGTTTTGTTTGGCTGGGATTAGTGATCAATGTGAAATTTCACCCCGACTCTGGTTGCTCTGTCATGCTCATGGGGATGGTGTATCTGAGTAAATTTTCTCTTGTAAGACATAACTGGAAATGGTTAATAAATTATACATAAGCAAATATTTCTTGTTTTGTTTACTGAAAGCCTGTAGCCTGTGATCATTACTGACAACCAGAGCAGAAATCATGCTTACCTGAAAACAAAACCTACTTCCTAATCCGGACATTTGCCTCCAGAGATTTAGACTTCTGAATTGCCTAGTTGCAGTGGCTTAATTAGAATGTATTTTTATTAGAGTACTATTTACAATAAAATTATTCTTTTAATTTGGTTTGGATTAGACTTCTGAGACTTGGGAGAATAAATTTATTTTCCATTATTTAAGCACATAGTTAAACTGCTGGAGAGTAGATGTTACTCTCTAATGTGTTTTTTAGCTTTACCAGTCTACCCTTAAAATCCTTAAGAAATTCCATCAAAGACATATAGGTAGCTCTCAAAAGTCTGCTGCACTTGAGCTTCACGATGAAATTATATTTTCCCTAACCTCATTCTTAGAAATAACTTTAGCATTTGGGATGAAACATCCAAAGGTTTTCAACTGCAACCAGACACAGAGAAGCAATATATATAGGCCCAAATGGTAAAGATATTAAGCAACTAGAAACCAGACACAATAAAATCAGCAGCTTGGATTAGCCTTCATAGTTCTTTGCACTAGAACTACCAGATTTATAGTCATCTTAACAATAGTATGACAGTTTCAAGATAAACTATATTTTTTTTATTCCAAGTGCACATTTCCTTAAATGTGATTTCCCTCAGCAAACTATGATTTGAATTAGTTTTAGTAACTTTTTAATGAATCTGTGTCAACTCATTAAATTATTCATGCAACTTTTATTATTTTCAGCACATGCTGCTCTTCAGCCTTTCTTTGGTCAGATTCGACACAACAAGGAAATCAGCACCACAAGTAATAGAGAAACTGTCTTCTACTGATTACTGAGGTTTTTTTCTTTTAGAAAAAGCAAAAAATATGAATTTCAAGATCATTTGAAAGAAGTTTACTCCTATAATTTGTAATAGCTGTGTCAGGTTAAATTCGACTTGGTTTCATGTGTGCTGTGAGAGAACTAAGCTGACTCTGAGAGAAAGGGGTTCTTTTCCCACAGGGTAGCGTATACTTATACACGTTCCTTAGGTACAGTCCATGGGTACAAATATAAACCACAAATACTATCCTGTTATATTTTATCTGACAGATTTGTTTCAAAAGGCACAACATGTCAACATAGCTCCAACAATGGCATTATGTAATTTGACTGAAATACATTCTTTCTTCAAACAGAGAAAGATGACAAAACAAATTCACTGAATCTATCCCGCAAAATTCTTTGCAAACTGTCTTTGTGGTATTTGAAATCTATGGAGAGTATAGGATTCTGACTCGGGGTGATGTTTTGTTCTCCTTCCCTGCTTTTTTTTTTAAGTGTCTCCTGGTCAGTTACTAACTCATTGACATTTCTCAACTATCTAATTAAAATGTAGTCTATCTTATAATACTTGCAAATGTGACCTTCATTTGTGTATTTTTGCTAGCTAGCATGTTTAATCAAATGTCACTAAGAATGCTAACCCATTTTTTTTCATTGTAACTTTTAATTACATTGTTTCAGTGGAAGTGTTCAGTCTTCTAAGCTTATGAAAATATGTGCCTTCATTCTGTAAACTGGATTATATCACTGTTGCTCCTCATTTTTTTAAAAATAAATGTATTTTCTGTCTTGTTCTGTGCATGCACATTGGTTTTTCTTTTAGACTGATCAATGACAACTAGCTTAGCAATAACATGACTGAGAGATGCAAGAATAGTAGAAAACTGTGTTGATAAGGTGTCCACCCAGGGCATCTCCTTATGAGAACTAGGATTACTACTAAAACACAGAAAAATGTCAATAAATTATGTTTTCTGTTGAAATGAGATTAACTGTAACAAAAAAACCCAAAAACAAAACCAAAAAAACAAGAGAACAAAATAAAGAAGGAAGTGGAAGCCAGTAGATTTTCTCGAGAACTAGTTAGTGCATCTGATCCTCCTCTGCACACTTCCCACTGAGTGTGGTTTAGTTTACATGTCAGAGATTTCATTTTAAAGATGTTATTATATCCCAATTATTTCTCAAAACAACAGGCAGTGCAACAATGTATGCAGACAATCATCAAAACCAAACTAAAACAAACAAAAAGACTGAAACCTTCTCTGTGAACCTCATTTTAAACATCTGGAATCTGGATGTCTACTTGTGAGCTAATGAGGCTGGGTTCCCTTTACAGGTAGTGAAGAGTAAGAGGAACATGGTATGTGATGTGACGGACATGCTCAGTACATGGCTAATTTTTGCCACAGACTTTGAAAGGAAAGTAAGGTGAGTGGCTGAGATGTCAACATTTCAACTGGCTCAGATGTCCATTGTCTTAGTCCTCTCATCATAAAAGAGTCAAGCTTCATTTGTGTCTTTTCTGCTCAAAATGTCCAGTTGTTCTGCAGAGGAGTTAAGATCAAGAGATCTGAATTGTTTTCCAAAGCAGCAGTGGAGGATGATTTAGAAGCTGGAAGTTCTCAAGGAAAATATGCTGATGGTCTTCATCAAACTTTTTCACCACAAATTTGATAGTATAGGAAAGGGAGAAAATCCATCTATTTAAGATGGTCTTTCCTTGGGGAAAAAAAAATATTTTTGCCAGGACTTTGGACAAAATAAGTAAACCTTCAATCCAAAAATTCTTGCTGAACTTTTCATTAACTCAGTGTTCAAGGAAGATACACAATAATTTAATTTGAAAATCCCAAATAGCCTCTCACTTAATAGAATTTGCTTTTCTTTTAGAAATCTGGTCATACAAGGCAGCAAATTTGAGAACATAGAATACTATAGACAGATATGGAAAAAAAATAAAAATAATTAGGGATATATTTTGTTTTCCTTTAAAGTAACAAAGGGAAAGTGCTTTGAAGACTTAAAGAAAGCATTGACTGAAAGATAGTAAAGAATATTTCCAGTGTCTATTAGCAAATGAATCAGCATCTTTGGAATATTATACTGTTAGAGCGAATTTAAATGTCATGAATTTTTATGAGGAATTATTTTGAATAATATAAAGATGCTTTTGTAGAGTTAGTCATTGTTTCCTTTCCTACTGAAAAACCAATCTATTTTCCATCTTACTTCCACTTCATACTCATAATGCAGCAAATAGATGACTCAATATACGCCCAATTATTCCCACTTTGCATCCAACATATAACATCCACCCGATCAAGCAAAATACACTTTAAAATAGAAAAATTTCAGCTACAGAATCCTTACAACTGAAGTAACAAAAATAATAAAAGTAATAATATATTCCAATTATGGAAGAACATTTGCCCCAAATAAAGTAATTTTAAACTGATGTCATGATTTAAGCCCAGTTGGCAGCAAAGCACCACAAAGCCGCTAGCTCACTCCTCCCCCTTGGTGGGATGATGAGGAGAAAATACAAAGAAAAGCTCACGGGTTGAGACAAGGACAGGGAGGGATTGCTCACCACTTATGGTCATGGACAAAAGACAGGCTCAACTTGGGGAAAAAAGCAAATCAATTTCAGTTACTACCAATCAAACCAAAACAGGAAAATAAGAAGTAAAACCAAACCTTAGAACACCTTCCCCCCCCACCTCCCTTCTTCCCGGCTCAGCTCCACTCCTGGTTTTCTCTACCTCCTCCCCCCAGCAGTGCAGGAGGATGGGGAATGGGGGTTGGGGTCAGTTCATCACACATTGTCCCTGCCGCTCCTTCCTCCTCAGGGGGAGGACTCCTCACTCTTCCCCTGCTCCAGCGTGGGGTCCCTCCCATGGGAGACAGTTCTCCACGGACTTCTCCAATGTGAGTCCTTTCTGCAGGCTGCAGTTCTTCCCGAACTTCCCTGGTGTGGGTCCTTTCAGCAGGCCAATCTTCAGGCACAGCCTGCTCCAGCGCGGGCTTTTCCATGGAGTCCCGGCCATCTTGGGGGCCTCTGCTCCTCTGGGGGCTCCCCTCCCTGGGCTGGGGATGGGGGAGGACTCCTCACTCTTCACCTGCTCCAGTGTGGGCTCCCTCCCATAGGATACCGTCCTCCACAAACTTCTCCAGCATGAGTCCTTCCCACGGGCTGCAGTTCTTCATGAACTGCTCCAGCATGGGTCCCTTCCACGGGCTGCAGTCCTTCAGGGACAGCCTGCTCCAGCGTGGGCTTTCCCATGGAGACACGGCCATCTTGGGGGCCTCTGCTCCCGCGGGGGCTGCCCTCCCTGGGCTGGGGGGACACAGCCTGCCGCCTGGTCTCCCCACGGGCTGGAGCGGTATCCCCTCCTCCCCCGCTCCTCCTCCCCTCTTTCCTCCCTGACTTCGGTACCCGCAAAGGGGTTCCTCTCCCATCCCAATCCCCTACTCCCTGCAGGTTTCCCTCTTCACTCTGCTCTCCCAGAGGCACGACCGCCCTCACCAACGGGCTCAGCCTGGGACAGCGGCGGGGATGGCTCCCAGCCGTGGAACCTTCCAGCAGCTTCTCACGGGGGCTGGCCCTGCAACCTCTCCCCCAGCTACCAAAACCCTGCCTCACAAACCCAAATCAACTGAGAAAAGTGTTTTGAGATTATTGTCATATTTCTTCTAGCAAAACACAATATTTTCTCTTTCAAAACATGATAACATAATATACAGATTACAGCTAGTTAGAGTATGTTTCTGCCATAGGATAGGCTTCAAACACAGTGATTATGTTCAGTAAGTGCTTTTTGCACCTGTTTCAAATTCACTGAAGCCATGTAATGAAAAGTGTTTTTCAGATGTAAAAAATATAAAACTCTTATTTGAAAACTCTTCTTATGAACTTATTGAAGGAAAATTTAACTCCAAATGATATCAATAAAACTTTATAATTTATCATATTCCATCTAGCTCAATATTATTACTTTTGTTTTATGCACTCTTTAAGACCACAGATGTGCCTGACACTTTACCAATGTGTGGAATTTTTCTGCCAGTTTGTATAATAAAAAAAAGTTTCAGGTCTGCTTTGTTGGAAAAATAACACTTAGAGCAGACAGTGTAGGTAGCTGAGAGCGTCACTACTCTCGTGCCACCCTAGAAAGAGAATGTAGAAATTAGCTTCTTCTACATATCTTGTGATCTTTGGCCTGAAGGAATAGTGTTACTTACTAGGTGTAATTTGTAGGCATATATGAAGAAGTGCCCTAAGACTCCTAAGTGGGTTTTGTTTGTCAATTTTTAGATATACTTCATTGTCCTACTTCCTCAGGTACTTTTCATACAATAATTTTCAGCTCAAACGTGACATGTATTCTCTAGCAGGAAAGTATGGAGCGTTACTAATGTGAGATCCATAGATTAGCCTACACCGCATGCTTTTAATTGAAATTTTAACTTATTTTCCCCGTGGCTGATGATCATCAGAGTGAGCTATCAATTCTGAATGTGAAGGGAGAACCAAGTACCAAAGGTCAACTATTTCAGCACAAATCAATTAAAGTAATTAGATGGATAGAAATCCTTATTTATAGCCCTTCCTTCCTACAATGATATGCATATCAATGTTAGGTGGATAATAATAGATCAATCCACAGCAAAGAAGAAATTTGTAATTGACATTGTTAATATAAAACGCTTGATTAAATTATTAATACCATCATGAAAACTGAAGCAGTCAAAATCTTCATAATCAATGTGCGAAGGAAACTACCTGCTGATTTTCTTGGCAATGGAAGTGTGTTTACATTTGTAAACCCATGGTTTTTTAAGAGATCAAAAAGCTACTTGGACAGAAAAACATAATCTAGGATGTTGCTCACTTTTCAGAAAGGTTTTGAAATACATCCTGAACTAACTTGAACATACCAGTTTGGCTGCTTCTCAAACACAAGCTCTGGTGCTACCTTAAAACTACCAGATGTTGCCTTCAAAAGCCACATTTGTCCTTTCTCCTATGTCCTTCAAAAAAGATATTAGCTTCTGATAAACATCTTTATTTCTATCTTATTGTATTCCCCCAAAACTACACCTGGAAACTTGCTTTTTTGTTGATGCCGGTGCATCCAGGCAGCTGGATAGCTGGTGTGAGAGTTGTTATTACTTCATGTTTTCTTGTGTACTCATCAGACTTCTTTGGTCTGTTTTACACAGTAACCTTGCTAGCAAGGACTATGTCTCCTTGCTTGCACTTCTACCTGTCGGTAAAACAGGACCCCCTGCAACCATGGATCATACCTCAGCAGAAGCAGTGCTGACTCCACACTGGTGTCCTATGGTGTCACTGGGGCAGGGATGGAGTTGAAATGGGGCCCTGGGCCCTGGGCAAGGTGGTGGAAAGCCCTAGAGAGGCTGAGAAGGGTCTCTCAAGTCTAGCAGGGCCCTCAGGGCCCTGACAGAAGCCCCTTACCAGCAAGGTGTCCCTCACGGCCTGTGGAGGCCTGGGCTCAGCAGGGACCTGCCGTGGAGCGGTTTCATTGCTGTGGGACAGCATAGGGCTGTTTTACGGGACATAGAGCTAGGGCAGGGACAGGGACATGGCATGGGAAGCTTGGGGCTGTGGAGGGGTATTCAGGCCACCCATGAGGAGGCCTGGCAGTCTGCGGGGGAAGATGGGAAAGCTGCGTTCAAGCAAGACCAACAACTCCTGGGGTTTATATGTTATAAACAGAAGTACAATTCAGCCTATGATCTTAGAATCATAGAGTCATAGAATTGTTTAGGTTGGAAAAGGCCTTTAAGGCCATCGAGTCCAACCATTAACCTAACACTGCCAACTCCACCACTAAACCATGTCCTTAAGTGCCACATCTACACATCTTTTAAATCCATCCAGGGATGGTGACTCCACCACTTCCCTGGGCAGCCTGTTCCAATGCTTGACAGCCCTTTCAGTGAAGAAATTTTTCCTAATATCCAATCTAAACCTCCCCTGGCACAGCTTGAGGCCATTTTCCTCTTGTCCTATTGCTTGCTACCTGGGAGAAGAGACCGACCGCCACCTCGCTACAACCTCCTTTCAGGCAGTTGTAGAGTGATAAGGTCTCCCCTCAGCCTCCTTTTCTCCAGGCTAAACAGCCCCACTTCCCTCAGCCGCTCCTCATAAGACTTGTGCTCCAGGCCCCTCAACAACCTGGTTGCCCTTCTCTGGACACGCTCCGGCACCTCAATGTCTTTCCTGTAGTGAGGGGCCCAAACCTGAACACAGGACTCGAGGTGCAGCCTCACCAGTGCCCAGTACAGGGGGATGATCACCTCCCTGCTCCTGCTGGCCACACTATTTCTGATACAAGCCAGGATGCCTTTGGCCTTCTTGGCCTCCTGGACACACTACGGGCTCATATGCAGCCGGCTGTTGACCAACACCTCCAGGTCCTTTTCTGCCAGGCAGCTTTCCAGCCACTCTTCCCCAAGCCTGTAGCATTGCATGGGGTTGTTGTGACAAGATCTTTACCACTAAAATGCAGATTTACTAACAAAATACTGAAAACAAAAAAAATTATTAGAATATATGTATATGAATGGCTCACATCACCAGGCAGAGCTTTCATCAAGGCACAAGCACAATTCACTATTCAAACAGCTTCCCTGTCTTTAAGCCTACATGGATGGAAGAAACTGAAAGTTAAGAGAAATTAGCCACTTATTTAAGAGAAAATGCTGGAAATAATTTTAAGAGCCTATTATTACTTTTTATACATCATAACAAGTGTAGACATCTTTTCATCATTGTATGGAAGAATATGTGACATTTTTCATCAAAGTATGGAAGTACCATGAACAATAAAGTCGTAAGGGTTTGCTGAAGTAATGAGACGAATATAGCTTTCTGAGAGGAGATCATGTATTAACAAGACAGAAAAACTAGAATTTGACAGGTTTGTGTAATCTATAAATTACGATTAATTGGAGAGGTAACAGCTGTACAGTGTATGACTTGTTTAAAGAATTTTGCAAAATTTTCTTTTATTTTAAGGGAATGTCCACAGTTTGGAAACTGCAAGTAAACAGAGAACAAATTAGCATTCAATGCAATGAGTACAAGAGCAAGAAATTCAAGCAGTACTTAATTAAAATAATAAAATAATCCACTAAAGGTTTGTCAATTAACATTTAGTTTTCGAGAAGGATCAATTTTACTTTGACATAGAAATTTGTGGATAAGCTTTTGATTAGCACAGAGACATTTATGATTCTCAGCTAAAGTATAGCTTGCTTTAAATTGCAAACTTAATTAAAGGTTATCTAAGATAATTTAAGTTTTTTTGTTCCCTGTGATACACATTCTTATATATTATCCCAGTTCTGTGTGTTTATATGTCCAGTGGAAAAAGACAGTCTTTCATCCCCTTTAGAATATCTATCTCCTGGTTCAAAGCATTTTTTATTTTTTGAGGCAGCTAATGTATTCTTCCCTACCCTTGGGTCCTTCTCTAGTTCTCTGTGGTTTGCTTTAGTGTTTGCTGAATATTTTACAGTGCACTCTCCACCTTGGCTTGCATCTTTGAGACCTTTATGTGGCTTATTCTTCCCTCAGGAATCCTATGAATTAATCACTGGATGTATTGTTGTTGTAAACAGCTATTGCTAACAATTAAACAATCCTTATACACAAAGAGTGAAATTATTTCTCATGCTCTGGACAAATACACTGGCAAAGCATTTAAGCATTTTCGAGTATTTGCAGTGGCACGTAGGTCTACAGACTGTTAAGGGGGGTAAGATTTTATGTTACTTCTGAACTGTTCGCAAAAATAATTAAGCAAATTAAAAAACCCACCTTGTTATGATGGACATTATTCCACTGTCCTCCTGCATGGAAACAACAGTTCCATGAAAAGGTACGTGCCAAAGCTCTTCTCTTGTCTTCTTTGTCTGAGATGTACTAATAGAAGTGAATACACAAACCTTTCAAAACATCCAAAATTCTTGCAGTCTTCGCAATGAAATAAATTAGAGTGCACTGTGCAGGGATTTGCATTTGCATAGGGTAAATCCATAACACAAACACATCTGTACATTATTTTCCTAAATTTGAAATAACTTTGATGTACTAAACCCTTAATATTCTACAGTCTCTTCAGGTGATTCTTAATTCTTCTCCTCTATGTTCATTGTGGTTGTTTTAAACACAGGATCTGGTGCCTGCTTGTGTGCATTTCCAGCTATAAGCCTATTCTGGTGGTGAACCTGGCACCCTCAATAAAGTGTTTGCAAATTCAAAGGAAAGCCATCAAAAGGACGCAGCCATTGAGACAGACTAGCAGCTCCTTGAAGGACACAGACTTCAGCTGTTCATACAGTCCTTTAAAATAGAAAAAAAGAGAGGCTTACAGCTGATCTCCAACAAAGTGCGAATTATTTAAAAACAATAGTAAGAGTACTGAGAAAATTCCCTAACAAACACAACTGTTTTGTTATCCAGCCAAAGCAAAATGTGCAGCTTAATAAGGAGCTACCTAGTAGTTTAGTAAACCTTAGAAACATGATGATTTTAATTTTCAGCTTCAGCAATAGATTTTATGGATTTGGGGCAAAATAATCAAATTATCAAACTTTATCTCACTCAGAACTTCAGCAAAATAGTCCTAAATAGTGCTTCCATCTAATGCTTGTAGAAACTACAGTCTGAAAAGACCTAACTTTGGCAAAATGATGCTATATAAAGGTGAAAAAAAAGGACTTTAAGTTATGATAAGTTGAAATATTAAGGCAATATTTATGGTTCTGTTTGCATGCAGAGAGATAACTTTCAAAGTTTGATTAATTAGTACAGGTAAGAAAGAGCAGAAAATTGACTATAAACTCAAAATAATACTTTAAAATATATGATAATATTTTTAAAGGAGTATAGATGTCCAGGATTTAGTCCCATTTTCAAAAAATTATTTAAGCACACAGAGTCTTATCTTAAAGTGCTGCTGTATATAGTGGGCTTGGGACTCAGGGGATTTCTGCATTCCAGTCCCCTGGAGCCAGTCTGCTGTGCTCCTGTGACACCAGGCTGAGGCAATAGCAAGGCTGAGCATTTATTTCTAGTACAGACAAACACACACATGCAAACTACACAGTCAACACTGGACATCAGTGGATCAACACAAACAGGGCAGTGCCCTTACTGGCAGCACCTACACACCAGCAGAACAGATGTTACCCTCACCTAGGAAACAGTTTGGAATAGGATTTAACGTGAAGGCAATACAGATTGAGGCAAGCAGGGGCATGGCAAGATGAGTGTACCAAGCAGCAGCTTATCTGTACCCAGCTGTCCCTTTTATCACAGAATCACAGAGTCAATCACAGAATGGTTAAGGTTGGAAGGCACTGTTGAAGGTCACCTCGTCCAACCCCTCTGCTACAGCAGGGCCACGTAAAGCTGGTTGCTTAGGACCATGTCCAGATGGTTTTTCAATGTCCCCAAAGAGGGAGAGTCTGGGGACCCTGCCCTTGGTCACCCTCACAGTAAAAAAAGTGTTTCCTGATGTTCAGAGGGAAATTCCTGTGTTTCAGTTTGGGCCTGCTGCCTCTGGTCTTGTCACTGGGCATCACTGATGAAAGCCTGGCTCCATCCTCTTTGCACCCTCCCTCCATGTATTTATAGACATTGATAAGATCCCCCTGAGCCTTTCCTTCTCCAGGCTGAGCAGTCACAGCTCTTGCAGCCTTTCCTTATAGAAGAGATGCTCAGGTCCCATCATCGCCTTTGTGGCCCTTCACAGGCCCTTCTTTCCAGTACATCCATGTCTCCATGGTACCGAGGAGCCCAGAACTGGACACAGCACTCCAGCTGTGGCCTCGCCAGGGCTGAGCAGAGGGGAAGGATCCCCTCCCTCCACCTGCTGGCAACACTTTGCCTAATGCAGCCCAGGACACCACTGGCCGCCTTTGCAGCAAGGGCCCATTGCTGGCTCATGTACAACCTGGTGTCCACCAGGACCCCCAGGTCCTTTTCTGCTGGTCTGCTTTCCAGCTGGGTGGCCCCCAGCTTATGGAGCAATGGTACCTTAGTTGAAAGTCTACATTTCTCAGATCTTCTGAGAATTCAGTAAGAACATGCAGATAGATGTTAAAACTTAATCCTAGGTAAACACATGTATACAGAATACTTTGCTGTCAAAGATGAAATGCATCAGTGTTTTGTGTAATGGATTTAACATAGGGCAGAAAGGATTTTTTCACCGTGGTAGTAATATTAATTAATATTAGAAGCTTAATTAGCTGCTTAATTAATATTAGCCGCTTTCCAGCTGGGTGATCCCCAACATCCACTGGTGCCTGAGGTTGTTCCTCCTGAAGTGCAGGACTTTGCACTTCCCCTTGTTGAAGTTCCTGTCAGCCCACTTCTCCAGCCTGTTGAGGTCCTTCTGGATGGCAGCATGACCCTCTGGCATTATCACCCACTCCTCCTGGTGTTGTGTCATCTGTAAACTCGCTGTGGGTGGAATCTGGTCCACCATCCAGATCATTAAAGAAGATGTAAAACAGGACTGGAACCAGTGTCAGCCCCTGGGGTACACTGGGCTCCAAACTAGACTTTGCGCTGCTGATCAACACCCTCTGAGCCTGGCCATTCGGCCAGTTTTCAACCCACCTCACTGTCTGTTCATCCAACCTGTACATCAACAACTTCTCTAGGAGTATCTTATGGGACACAGTGTTGTAGGGGTCGGCGTTCGGAAGATCTCCGGATGTCACGGAAAGTTAGAGGGTCAGTCGCAGCCTTGTGATGTACCTGTAACCCCTCCTCCCCTTGTTAGTATAAAAGGAATTAACTGCGCAATAAAAGGCGGAAGTTGGCACTCACACTGTGTGTGTTATCTGTCTCTTTCCCTGGTCCGGGCCGACCAGTGATCTAAGCGTGGCACCTTGATATGCTACATAGTGGTGACCCCGACGTGATCGGTTGCCATGGCGACGATGGAACTTGCGCAAGTGATTAAGGGGTTAAAAGAGTTGGCTAATGAGGTGGGTGCCCGCGGAACCATTAGGAGGGGCCCCACGGGCGAATGCATCCTATGGGTGCTGCGCCGGGGAGGGATGAGTTCTCCCACAGAAGTATTAAGTCCCCCAAGTTGGGGAGAGATTCGGGAGCTGTTGCTCCAGTCGGCGCTCGCAGGTGAGCGCGGAGTTGCTGAACGATCGCAAAGTTGGGGAAAACTCTGTGTGTGTGTGGGGGGGGGTGGTCGCGGCAGGACGGAAGGCTGGGGGGTGCCGGTCGGCGGCGCGAGCTGCTGTGTTCGCGGCTGAAGCGCCGCCTCAGGAGCAGCGGGAGGCAGCGCCCCGGGACGGGGAGTCACGCTCAGACGGGGGGGGCGGCTGTGGAGCGGGGCTCACGGAGCGGGCCGTCTCTGACCGAGGGTGTGGGCACGGAGGGTGCGGCAGAGACGGAGGGGTTTCCTGTAGGGACGGCACCAGCGGGGACGGATGTGCCCCCTCCGCAGTGTCCAGGGGGGGCTGCGGCGGCTGGTTCGGGGGGACTTGGAGGAGTGCCTCCTGGACTGGGTTCCAGGCAGGCAGGGATGTTAAGGGAGATTTATACCGTCAGGTGAAGGAATGGGAGGAAAGAACACCCTCGGAGGGGGAAATCGGGAAGCTGCGAGGGTTAAAAACTGTGGTAGAGGGGGAACCACCCCCTGGCGAGGGAAATCAGGCACCTTTGCCGGGAGAGCAGGCTGAGTTTTTGCCTGCCGAGCCTGTGCAGGCTGAGTTTTTGCCTGCTGGGCCTTTGCCTGTTGATCCTGTGGCGGCTGAGCCATTGCCTGCAGCGCAATAGCCTCTGCAGACGAGAGGGAGAGGCATTGGAGGGGAGTAAAAAAAAAAAAAAAAAAAGGCGTTTCACTGGAAAGTCCTTGAGAACTGAAAGAATGCTGTGAGTCAGTGCGGAATCCGCTTATTGATAAAGCCAGTACTTGTATGTAGAACTTGCTTTAGGTAAAAAGTGTGTTAAGCATACTTTGATTAAACATAGCGTGAGCGAGGGTATGCCTGTGTACAAACACCTGAAGGGCTACTGAAATGGGTTCCTAGTCGTAGGATTCGTCCTGCCTTAACCTCGTAGTGTTTGAGTTTTCTTACAGATTGCTGTCATCCTGTCCTGGCTTGTGACACCTTGGGTATCCGGATGACATCCTTCTCAGAGTCCATCAATACGTGCCTTTAAGGGATCCGACTGTCGGAGCTCGCGGCCAGGAATCTAGGTGCCTCGGACATTAAGCCTTAACATCAGCGCACCAACAATAAGCCTTATAGAGTAATAGAAGTAACTCTTTCCAAGTCTTAACTTTCAATCTACCTCTTGTGTGAATTTCTATAAAGGACCTCTTTGCTCTGCAGGGTAAATGGGACATTTACGGGTGTTTAAGATAGAGTGTTTCAACTTAGTTGTAGAGATATATTTCTACTCATGGCACTTTATATAGTTATTTCTTTGTGTGGAATTGTTCATAACAATAGAAGCCAACTCGTCATGGGGAGGGGAGAGATGTAGGGGTCGGAAGATCTCACGATGTCACGGAAAGTTAGAGGGTTAGTCGCAGCCTTGTGATGTACCTGTAACCCCACCTCCCCTTGTTAGTATAAAAGGAATTAACTGCGCAATAAAAGACAGAAGTTGGCACTCACACTGTGTGTGTTATCTGTCTCTTTCCCTGGTCCGGGCCGACCAGTGATCTAAGCGTGGCACCTTGAGATGTAGCGAACGCTACACAGTGTCAAAGGCTTCCTGAAGTCCAGGTAGAAAATAGCCACTGCTCTCTCCTCATGTACCAGCCATGATCACTGGCATTATCTCCTGTCCTCTCTGTCTTCCCAGGTTTGTTCCTCCCTGACTTACGTCCATCCCTTCCTTTATCTGCATTTGGCCTTTCTCAGAAACATCTTGTGACAGCTATATCTCTAATCCCCCTCAAACATCCCATAGGTTTGCTCTTCCCCATGGGACCCATGATGATCTTGTTTTGCTCCTTATCAGTTACAGTGTTCTGGCTGAGCCTCTCCATGGATACACCTGAGAGGTTCCATCACTGGCCCATCAGTCAGTGACTTGAGACCTTGGGTCTTTGACATTCCTTCTGTCATCTTCTCTTCATTAAGGTTTGTGTATCTAGGTGTTTAATTTTATACTTTTCCTGCCTCTCGTCCTCGTGTTTTAAGGATAGACCAGATAGCCTTACATCCCACATATCATTACAGCTCCTGTAAGTGCAGTGTATTTCCCTGGAAAGCATCTGAGAGTTATAGCACAACCAATGTTTTTCTGATTTCTTTTTTGGATGGGTTTCTCTTCATTCACTATAGTGGAGCCTAGGGAGACTAGGTTTCCTAAATGTAGCCTTTGGGATCATTACCTTTTTTCTCAGTGAAAGTCAATGGCACCTATGTACATCAATCAGGCTTAGAAGTTGGACTTAGATCAGCCTCAGGCTATTTATAATCATTTTACCTTTCCAGTAACTTTAAGAAAACTGTAGGATCCATTTTATAGGTGTCATAAATGTCAATAGCATACAGGTGCCATATATATTTACGGTAATTTATCATGATTATCATTATTAAATATATATATATATTGACAGTATAAAGAGGTTAGCCTCTTCGAGCAAACTGGACAAGGTATCGTATAGATTTCCAGTGACTAATAATAGTTAACAGACAAGAAGGCAAATATTAAATAAGTTACACAAACAAGTTGGCAGATTATAACTGTTTTACATATTATACATACAACTAAAAGATCTCAGCATTACAAATAGACCTCACAATTTTATCCTACAGGGTGTTTGAAGGAGGATGGAGGTTTGAAGTCTCAAATAAAGACTCACAGTCAGAATTATTTGACAATTAATATCACAGTGCAGCCCAGCAAAATTCCCTATAACATCATCCCATCCAGCAGTGGGCAAACACCTCTTTGTAGACTAGTCAATGACTTATTACAGCCCCGAAGAAATTATCCTGAGTGCTTTGCCTAGTCTTTTCATAAAGTCATCAGGAAGAATTCCTATTAGGAATTATTAAAAAGAAATACATGATATGATAATTATAAAGCTAGAATCAAAGCATGTTTTCTTATTACTAACAGCAACAGCAAGTCTAAAGAGAAAATTATACCAGCAAGCAACACTATTATAAGTTTGCACGCAGGATTCTAATAAAACTTATAAATACCTTAGAGCCATCTATGTGGGAAACAAATCATCTGCAAGCATTGGCACTGTAACAGTTGTAATGGGTTTACAGTTGGAACCAGCACTGAAACACCATGACAGACAAACTTAGTCCCCATATGTACATCAAGTGAATAAGCAATGAAAACATAAAATACAGCAGAGAAAAATCAGCACAATTGATTTTAGAAGTCACCACAAAGGACTTTTCTAAGGCAATCAGAAACATCTATTACATTTCAAAGTAGCATTAGTTTGCCAAGCACTTAGGGGAGTACACATGGGCAACAATAAGAAAAGAGTTGTCATGCCTTGCGTTGTTTTGGCTTTATTGCTGATTTCCATTTCAAAAAGTAGTTGCCATTTTATAGACATGGAATACAGCAGGAATTTTTAAGTAAGGAAGATTTTGAAATCAATCAAGGCTGTCTAAAATGTAGATACCTTTCCAGGAGAATTTCTAATAGTACTTTTTGCTACAATGTAATTTAGTGCTGTCATATAAGTAAATTTTTAAGCATGAATAGCACAGAACAGAAAGATTTATTCTAAGTCATCTAGTTGGTATATAGAACTTCACTGTAAACACAGTTAGTGTGACTGTTTTGAAGCCTGAGGTTATAGCTTTCATTTCAAAAACCTCTCTATAAAGAAAAGATATTGAATCAATAAGCCTTGTCATTTCAAAGGAATTTGCATTCCGCAGGTTTTATGTTCCCATCTACAGTTTTGCATTACTAAATGACAATGAATGTCAGTCATGATAATAGAGAAAATATCTTTGCTTACCTGAAATTTCCCTTACTTTGAAATATTAAAGTCCATAGAACTGTTATTCTGGAAAGTTTCAGCCAGCATAGCACAGTCAGTGAAGACCTATCAGTCACCAGTAGGAAGGGCATATTTTGGGATACACTTCTAGGCACATGGATTTTGGAGCCAAAATATTTCTACCCAGTTTTGATGGAAAATAGCTTGAGGGAAAAAGGCTACAGTATCTACTAATGAAGAATATGGGAAATTCAACTTTGCAATAATATACCAAAATCTTTTTCTCTCTGTGCCCATCTCTAGTTGTCTCCAAAGCAGGTTGGATTTGTAGACCTCAGTAGTCAAGAAAGTCAACTTCATGTAATTCTATTTTATTTGCCTTCAGACTGGAGTCCACAGATCTGTGATGATGGAGCCTCCACTGTACTGCACACACTGGTAACCAGTGCACCATTCTGACACTTTGGCCTCCTAATTTAGCAAGAAATACCTATGTTTCTATTACATACTTTTTGCATGTTTGTAATTTAGAATTGGTGTTGTCTTCTAAACAGAGACTTCTGTTCTGAGACCTTTGAACATTTACACAGCCCATAGGTAAATTTCAGAATTGTCACCATTGCTCTGTGTATTCAGATTTCAAAATTTTGCAAACTCTCCTAGAACAAGGTTTTCACTCAAAGGTCCAGCAATGTTTTAAATTACTCAGTTGGCTTGCATCAGGCATACAGACACTTCCTAGGCATACTTTCAAAATTTTACTCTTGTCTGAAGGTAGTTTACATTTTTGAGAGTTACTATTTTAATATTTGATTCTCAAAATATTTCAGCTGCTGGCCCTCCTATCCTACAGCGAAATACCATAAAGGCACATCTGAAAGGATTAGAGCATATTTTCAGCCTGGTCTCTTTTGTAATAATTTCACATCCCTCCGTATAAATAAGCAGATCTAGGTCCTGAGGATTATCTCCCTACAGCATTCCATGAGGATGCACAATAAAAACATTGACATTTTATTATTAATTTGTTTACAGTTTTGTAATCTGTTCCAGAGAGAGTGAACTTGAGCAGAGGAATGACTCTAAAAATATTTTAGAGCATGCGGCCCTCTCATTGTTCCCAAGGCTGAACTTTTTTGTTTCCCTACTTCCAATTTAGCACCAACAGGTTCTAAATTGGAAAAGGCTTCCCAAAACTCAGATCCTTGTTGCTGTATGGGATCAGTGTTTACCAGATATTTCTATACTTCTGCTTTTAGCTGTCAGTATGGAATACAAATTGAGTTTCTGAAAGCTATAGCAAGTGACAGCATGGAAGGGCTGTTTCTTTCAAAAGTCTTTTGAGAACAACTGTTGCTGAATTTCTCCATTCTCCATTCCTTGTCTTCTGTCAGTGAGCTTCTGGAAAGCAGAAAGTTAGTGAGAACAAACTTTGTGGGCTGATGTTGTGGTCAGCAGAATCAAGGAGGTTCATCTATTTCACGTGCTGTTTAATGAAATTTATATTTACCCAACTTTTTCAATCTCCATTACTTCTTTAAAATGGGAGAGTTTTTTACATTTTTGCTCATTATTAGCCAGTGGAACCATATTTGAAGGCAAATCCTCTGCAGAAAGTGTGGAATTTTAAACTCCAGTGTTGCTTTCATTTTTTTTATCCACATACATTCCCCATAGATGACTGACACTGAACAGTGTTGGAACCAGAAAAAGAAAGAGAATAAATAAACACAGGAGAGAAACTGTCAAATTGCAGATTATGGAAAATACATAGACTTAAGAAGAAAACAAAGGTGGCTCAGTTGTGTCTCTTCCCTCTCCTCTTCATGATCACTTTAGTCCTGGCAATGGGGTAGAGCAGAAGAGAATATTGAAGGGGCAAAGAGAATCAGAGAGTCTGATATCATGAAACCAGAGAACTTAAAGGAATCACAGTATATTGCTGATAGTAGCAATAAGGATTAAAATCTCTCTGGTTCCATTTGTAATTTTGCTGTCACTGGTAACAACAGAAACAGGAAGAAAATACATAGTCACCAGCATAATATTCTTGGAGCTAGTAAAGGATAATATATACAAGATTGCACCCAGACCAAAAACAGAGGTGAGATGAAGAATTCTAAAAAGGATCAAAACTCTATACCAGCAGGTACACTGCATGGTACTTGGCCAAAACACCGGTTTTTTTTGTAGAATCAGAACTGCCCATTATGTTATTGATGAACACTCACTAACACAGCAAAACCAAATATCAGCTGCTGCTATTACTTTAACCTCTAAAAAGAGATAGTTCAGACTAAAAAAATAGCACCAACTCTCTAGTGCTTAGTCATTTAAAACATTGCTTGACCTTTGAGTGAAAACCTTGTTCTAGGAGAGTTTGCAAAATTTTGAAGTCTGAATACACAGAGCAATGGTGACAATTCTGAAATTTACCTATGGGCTGTGTAAATGTTCAAAGGTCTCAAAGCAGAAATCTCTGTCTGTTTAGAAGACACCACCAATTCATCAGTATAGAGATAGCAGAGGAAAAGAAGGGTCTCTTATTTATGTACTCTGCTATGTTTGTAGTAGGATTTTCCATCACTTTCTTAGGCAATTGTCTTTGCAAAGATTTCTGCACCAAGTTATTTATACAGTTACACTGAGATAGCTGTGATTATGGCCACCACATGCTTACTGAGTTGATTGAGGCCACAAATGACCAACAATGACCTTTACTATCTCTGGGAACTTACTTCTGTAGACCCTATATAATAAAACACTGTTCATCTCCTCAACTCTTGCAAAGCTATCTCCTTTCTCCACACCTAATCACTATCTGTGAAACCCAGTGGCAGGCGGGTTGGAACTAGATGATCTTTAAAGGTCCCTCCCAACCCAAACAATTCTATGATTCTAGAAGCAGAAGATAGTCAAAGAAGATTGAAGGATTTCTGATCAGATGGGCAGATTCCAAAGAAGAATCACTCATGACACTATTGACTGTCTCAGACTTCCAGAAAAAACGATAATCAATGCTAATTTTGCTAGAGATTTTGGCATATATACTAGTGTCTTCTAGAGACTACATTGATCCCAGACAAAAACTGAGGGCCAGGATGACATGGAGGGAGTGTATAGAAAGCCATCCCATTTTTAACAGAAGTTATTTGAAGGGATAATTAACTGTTCTGAAATAACAAGCTTTTGAGTTCAATAATATCAGTTGATAGCTAGTCAAGCTTGCATGGAGTATGGGAAGAACTTTCTTCTAAAAGGACAGCACAACTAAAATCTTTACACTGCTAGTGTCAGTTTATTCTAGCTTCATTTTCTATAGCTATAGGAAAAGAGGTCTGGTTTTTTTTTTACTGTTCAAATGCAATCGGAGATTGTCTTCTACAGTTATGCTGTAGGTCCTCTGTTCTATCTGTAGCAATCCAGATTGCTCATGTTTTAGTAAATTATGTGTTTGTCTGTAGTACCAATGTTCATGAAGAATAACAGCCCAATAGATCACAGGACATGATTTTTCATTTCCTCTGGACTGTTCCTGCAAGTCAGGTTTTACATGCTGTAAAGAGAATGTTAAGAACTTGATGTGGCAATAAAGGTTCAAGCTTGAAAAGGTAAAATAAAAAAAATAGTTTGAAGTAAATAAATGTTAAAACTTTCCTTGTCAGGATATGAATCATGGCAGGTAAGACTGCTCTTAAAAAAATGAGTTCAACTTCTCTGTAGAAAATGTTCCTAAAAAAGGATGTAACAGATCCCATCTACAAGAAAAAAGTTTCCTTTCGTATCGTATTAATCAGCTTTCCACTAAAAGTTCACCTGTTTTTACTGGGTATTTTTGTTTTCTTTAAAAATATTGTTCTATCAGAAAATATCTGTTTATCAAAGTGAAAAAAATGGCAAGAACATATCAATTTGGACAGATGTTTTACTGAAATAACTTCTTAAATACTGATATAATCAGAGAGTGAAAAGCAGCCTAGAATACCCAGAAGCTTAGCTATATCTGGCATTCGCATAAGATGTGGGAGATACATATTCATGCATGAGTTCTTTTCAGTTCTCAGATAAGTATTTACTAAGCATAAAAGAAAGACTGATTCTAGAAGCCAACAGTGAGAGCATTCCCTTGCGCTGTAGAAGTCACTAGTTAAAGGCCCTGCTCCAATTTGTATTTTATTATTTGAAGAGGTGAAAGAGGTAATGGGAACATCAAGACTACTGAGACCCCACTTATAAACTACCTTGGTGTTTAGAAAACTCATCTGTGGTTGGGAAGATAGAGGATCAGACTCTGGAAAAGCACAAGCTGAACCTGAGCAACAAATCCTCAATATGCATTTGAAATACTACGTTACCTAACGTTACCTAGGGTGGACTTCACATGTGGTTTTGTTCTTAGGTTGCTTTTCATAGACACAGTCAGGCAGTGCATGTCCTCATCTTAATATTAAAATGTCTAAGAAATCTTGATTCTATTCTTTCTAAAATGAGGACCTCTAAAAGCATTTATTCCACTCAGGTACTTACTTTAAGATTAAAAAAATCATATCTCAAACAACTACTGTACAGGTTAACACAAAAATCCTGTGGTACAGGATTTTGTAGAGGGTGGTAGAGGTTATTGAATCCACACCCAATGAGTACCAACCTAGTGTTTACCCAAACTGTACCTTCCTTTTGGAGAAGAGACTTTGTGGGACTGATGCATACAAGCTGTGAATTCCTGAATCTTTAGAGCTTTCTGAATATAGTAAGTTTTTCCTGCCTGCAGCTCATGTAATAGGCTGCTGCGTTATGGTACTGCTCTGGAAGGGGCTGATTCATGCCACCATGTTTCTGACTGTCATGGGTTGATAAGGTTCTCTGCAGGGCAAAGAGGATTCTCTAGCCACCGAGGACCAAAAGCAGCCACCAAGGACCAGAAATTTTTCTCAGCCATAAAGATAAGCTGAAGGCATTTGAAACATTCTGTCTTAAAGGAACATTTTGAAAACTTGAGTTAGTTATTAAAGGAATTTGATTTAAGCAGCATAGATAAAAAAAAAAATGTAAACAAACAAATATTCATCTCACATGAAGAATACTACTGACATATATCTTTCTGAATTTTGTTCTCATACACATATGCAAATACCTTAAATATATAGTTTTGTGAGATAATGACAATGTAAGAGCATGTTACAACAGGAATAATAGCATCTAATTGCCAAACTAATATAACCACCAAACCATCCTTTTCCAGTCATGTAGTAACTGAAAAGATCTACAGGTTTTGATTTTTTCTTTCCACTTTTTATTGTTCAGCCCACTGTATAAAACAGCATTTTGTTCAATGTCTCAGATAATGCTTATTTCCCAATTAAACACATCTTATTATTCCATATGCCCACATAACATCATTTTCACATTACAGTTGCACTTCTGTCTCTAAGGATTTTGAATCAACCAAAGTAAAAAAAAAAAAAAACACAAAAAAAACCCCCAACACTAAAATAAAGCGTACGCTTGTGTATTTTTGAGCACAAGATTTTTACAGTCCTTGGAAAAAAGAAAGGAAGTCATTTACTTCTCTTATCTTCCAAAATCAGAACCAGAGGCACCTTATGACTCATTCACTTCTGCAGTATAAAGTCAGACAAATAGTACTGAAGTCATTGCAGGCTATTTTAACTGTCACAAGTGGAGAAACTACACAGAAAGGACTTTCTGAGAGATTTATTGCATAGCAAGCCTGTTTCACTAGTGCAATTCTGAGAGCTTGATGTCACACACAGAGTTAATAGAAACTACTTTTCTTTTGCTGGATGCATAAGAGTTTTCAGGGTTTAATGTGTCATTTGTTTGATAAAATATTAGATATCATGATACTACTGAAACAATTAAATACATCCACCTTTTCCAAATAGGTTTTGTTTCAGTAGGACAGAAATTGATCTTCCACTAGCCAGCAGTAATCCCAATGTGTAAGCTGAAAATAGGCTTTATAATTAGAAGGCCAAGTAATAGTGTTTGCTGATGCAAATGCAAAACCTTTTTAAAGTCAGTGAAACAAAGCCTGGTTGTCCCTGAACGATCCCTGCTACAGCTCTTTGGGGTGAGTCTACCCTTTGTTATGCAAAAGGACAGCAGTCTTCACTCAGCTTAGTGCCTTATGATTTTGCAGCAGTTTTGTGTCTGTTACAGAAATCTTCCAACACACGGTCCTTTTCTGCCCTACTAGGGATCCTCCTACACTGAAATGGTCCTTCTAACATCAGCTGAGTTAGTGTTATAACAAATTGCTCCTCCTAACTCTAATCGTATACTAGGCACTCTAGACCTGGTTCAGAATAAAATTTGGTAGTACACTTCATTGTAAAGCAACATTCAAATTTAAAGTTTAAATTTAATAGAAAAGAATATTCTAGATCAGAGGGCTCATTATTTTATAGATACAAATCACAAGGTACTACATTACATAATAAATGGATGATGAGTTGAATTTTTTAACAATACAAGTAATCCATTGCACTCAACAGCATTTATTTATACCAAGGGAAAATATATTTCTTCTAGCTTTTGTGACTTTCAATTATTTCATTTTGTAAACTTTTTCTCTGTTTTAGCAGTATTGTTATTAGTAATTTACATTAGAAAGACCTATAATCCACGTTTAACTCCAGCCTAGACCATAGACTCCAGTCTGCCTATATAAATACTTAATGAAGAAAATTTACTGAAATGCCAGGTTAAAACTCCGTGAATTACTTTTTACCCTCCTCACAGAAGATCAGTAAAACCACTTGGAAAGATTGATGTCTATTTATAAGAAGTAGACATAAAGGAAAATAAATGAAAGAGTGAATAGAAAATTGAGCTGACTGTTCAAACTACAGTGTTTTACTTGTAAATGCTTTCTTCTGTGGGTACCACAGTAAAAAGTACAGTACAAATACCCTGGGATAGAAGATAGATCACATATCTAGATTAACCAAGAAAGTAGATCTGGGATAATAGGCCTTGTGGAAATACAGCGATTTTATGTATAATAATGTGTTGTTAAAATGCAATTCCTTCTTCAGGTAACTTTTACATTGCAAATTTTGTGTTTGCAGCTGGGCAGGCTGCTGAAGACCACACCTGTACTGCCTGCTGGTGGGTGCCTTGTGAAAGACATTTGGGGCTGATTCCATAGTCAACATTTTGAAACTAATAACCAGGATTAAAGCTGTCAAAGAGATTTTTAAAGGCTTGTAGGACATGTCACGCTACTGCTGTTTATACATTTGCAGACCCTCCCCCATCCTATATATCAACAAAATATCTGCATATGATTTAATATAGTACACATTTTATAAATGTCAACACCAAGGGATATATTGATAGCTCTCTGGCCTGACTTCCTGTATAATTTCCACCAAAGTTCTTCACTGAATGAGTCATACTTGAGCTCTTGACCATCATACAAAAAAAATCCAAAGCATACTCAAAAGTTTTCTTTGTTTTTATCTCACTGTTCAACTTCTACATATTTCTGCAGTTTCAGCTCCCAAGAAGTAATCCTCATTACGGATATATCTAGTAAACTAAAGTGACCATTCACTTCTGGAAAATGTTCCAATGTACCTGTATACAGATAACATTCAAGCATTTTTTATACTTTACTTTAGAAAAAAGACTTTTTTTTTAATTTATTATTTTCAAATAAGAATGTTATGCAGAAGAGAGTTTTTTATAAGCATTTTCATTGTTAACACAAACAGTCCTTAAAGATTTTCTTCATATTCACATTTCAAAAGCATTTTTAATCAAAAAATTATTGGAAAAATGCATAGTGTACTAATTTAAAAGTACTATATGAGTATCTATAATTGTGAGAAAGCAGGACAGATCTGCAATCTCTTCCAAATTGGACTTTGCTAAGAGTTTGTGATTATGCCCAATGCAGAAAGGCCCACATAATAACTTATTCACTGTCAAAGAGCCCAAACCAGTCTTTTGTTGCACTTTTGCAATAACTGGTGAAATTAGGATTGCTGAAAGTGGATGCTTATTTGAGAATATACACTCCATGAATGTGGGTCCTGAAGGGAGTGCTTCAGGCTAACTGAGAGAAGGTGTAGAGGTAGAGCAAGGTGCAAAAACTAAGCCAGAGAACCTTTAGAAAAAGTAATGTGCAGCTGCTGCCTTACTGAAGTAGCAGACAATAAGATAATAACGGTCTGAATGAGATTTTGAAGTAGAAAGATTGTTTGGATTGCTTTGGTTTTTTTTCTTTAATATATATTCTTTAATTCAGTGAGGATATCAGTGTATTTACAGTGCTCTTAACATAAGTGCAAGTCATTCCTATGTATGTTTATAGTACAGAAGACAGTGGAGAATTAACTGAAGACAGTACTAGAGGCAAAAATCTGAAGGAGTGGTTAATGACTTGTCTTTGGTTCAGCACTAAGAGGTATTGCATCTGTGTTTTGTACAGCAAAAGTATATGCTCTATGTAGAGAGACAACAGTCAACAGCAGGGAATGGCATCCCCAGGGAGAATGCTGAGAGGCAAAATAGAACAAGAAAAACATGCATTTCCCTTGCCTCCATCTTCCTCTTAGTTCCCTTCTGCACCTGTCATGACCGACTGGCTTAATAGTCATTCACATTCATTGATGCAGGTAATGGGCTGCAAGCTCCCCAAACTCTCCAGAAATGTCTGAACTCTGCTGATTTACACAGGCAAAGGGGCTTGGGGTTAGATGTTTGTTTGTTTGTTTGTTTTCATGTCTCCCTACTCATTAAGATAGGAACTTCATGATTCATGGATATCAAATTTGTACAACAGCAAGATCAATGAAAAATGAAAAATGAAGCAACAAGAAAAGGTAATCACAGATTCAACCACTTTTAAAACATACAAGTCTCATTTTTTGTCACTTTTTTCCCCAGGTGGTGGATCTCACATACTCACACACAGACACCTCCTCTACACACTTGTCCCACACAAACAGGCCACTATCAAAAAATCCCTTCTTTCTGCAGCCTGGAAAGTCTATTATTGTTCTTTCTAATTTTGACTATTTCATGAATGTCCACATAATGTGCATACAGAAAGTTCCTGAAAGAACCTGGAATGCCACAAAAAAGAAAAGTTCTAATACAGTTTAATATACTGGCATGGGTTCTCTGTTAGCTGTTCAGTTTCTGTGTCTCAGATATTGTGCTTATACAATGATTTGTAGTTTTTTTCTGGACACATAATTATACACTGCCCTCAGCCTGTGCAGCCTAACCTCTCTGAGGAGGGAGTACGGTACTTCCAACAGTAAAGGCTCTTGTGTTGATACACTATCATGATATAAACTAAGGGAAAGACAAATGCAGTGAACCAGGCAGAACGCTAGCTCATCTGAAGCAGCTTTTCTGCCCACATTGATATGTGAATTTCTGTGTTGTAATTCTTCCTGAAGGAGGAAGGGAAGGAGGGAAGAGAACTCCTGCCTCTGTGTGCCAGCTCGTAATACAGAGCAGTTGTTTATCGGTGGGTTTATGTCATGCTTGGTTTTCAGGTCATGATTAAGGTAGTCTGTCTCCATGTTAGAAATTATTTCTCTTTTATAACTGTTTCCTTCATATTAGAAGATCCTATAACATTTCTGACAAAGTCAATGAAAAATCTTGTTTAGAAAGTGCTGAACGGAGATTGTCTCTGAAGTGGAATGTGACAACAGCTGAGCAGCACAAGCCAGGACTAATGTCAAAGTGTTAGGGCATGAAGAAAAAGATATATTGGTTCTTTGCCTAAGCATAGTCTTCTATATTGGAAACATTGCACAGAGATGGGCAACCTCCTAGAGACTGGCTTTTCATCCCCCAAAGAAAATTCCTCATGTAAATTTGACAAAAGGCTGGCATTTCAGGGAAGAAACTTTCCATAAAAAAAATACCTTTCATAACTATTTTCAGAGCACTTGATATTTTGGCTAGACAGGAAAGTAAAGAGATATGGAAGTTTAAAATATGATGATTTTAAAATTATGACAACTTTTCATCAGGCGATAGTCAGTTTGCTCAATGACAGTTTAAAATTGATCAGTGGTTATTTTAAAAAGAAGAATAAATCTACTAGGAATCTATCAAGAAAACATTTTGAGTGCCTGTATTTTGCTCGCAAGTCTGCTTTATGTGAAAAAGTTTTCATAAATTTTACAGTGAATAAAAATGCAAACCCAGATAAATTTAGATATAGGGACTGCTTGAAACCTACTCTCAAGTCTAACACTGATCTCTTTTTGTGACACTGGGTAAGTCCCTCGACATATTTCTGTCTCAATCTGCAAAACAAAACAATGATTCTTTAGGATCTTTGCCTGTGTGCTTACACTGAAAATATCAAAAGAGGCTTAGTCAGAGGATTAAGTAAATAAATCTTACTAATTTCCAAGGGCAACTGGCAACCACACTTCTTTGGACACTGATAAACACCCTCCATACTATTTCTGTTTAATAAACTCTCGATAAATTGCATGCAAGGAGACTGGATATCAAACACTGCAGACCTTTGTTTCTCTTTCAAGGCAAATTCTGATATTTTATGCAGACAAAGGTCCAAAAATATGATTAACTTTAAAAAAAGATGTGTTATTCATTAGTAACTTCTGTAGACTAGTGTCTTTTTATTGTATGACTAGGTTGTGTTCAAACTCTTACTGTACTTTTTGACTAAGAATCTGCAAAATAAATGTTCTATAAGTGTGAAATATTGCATAAAAGTGTGGCTTCTTCATGGGTCACTACTGCTGCACTAGGCTTACAAGATTTTCCAGCAGATAAAATAGAGAAAGTTGGATTGGTCTACATGAAAACTGGCTGCACTTCATGCCAAATTTAACGTCTAATATTATAGATAGGTAAAGAAATATATCCTAGGTCACTGTTAAACTTAATTTAATGAAATCAGAGACATTCCAGTTGAAGATCAGATAACAGATATAGGACATTACCAGGAGAAGGAACAAAATTTGAGCTGTTCAGGTCAGTCCTAAAGTGCACGGGCTAAAGGAAAAAGAAGTTTGAGGTTTTTTTGTCTGACTCTGATGTGCTGTAAAGGACATTAACAATCTGCTATACTGTATGCATTAAAAGTAGACACATAATTAGAATAAGACCATGTTTTAATTCTTCAAGCTCCTATTTTTTATTATTTTATCTTCTTTTAGAATATATTGGTTTTAAAACAGATTTTATAAACTTTAAATCTTTTTCATATAAACCTGCATTGAGGACATTATGAGTAAATATTTTGTAATCAGATTTCACTGAAAACAGTAGACCTGTCAGAAATTCCTGGTTATTAAAGGAAGGAGTGGCATACTGTACATCATCTGTAGTTAGTGCTCAGAAAATAGTTTATTTGAAAACACAACTTCTCTTTTTGGCTTGGAAAACCTCTGCAAGCAAATATTGATTTCCTTATGCTTATTTTTCAGGTTTTGTATTCTATGGATATGATTAAGAGAAGGCTATTTTTTACATTAGATCTTGGGGTTTGGAAAGCTCAGTGAGATACTTTAGCTGGGCCTGATCCCATGAGTCATACATACGCGTTTCTTCTCCCTGGCTACTTTCAGAAATAGATGATTTCAGAAGTTTGACAGTGCTGCATGGAGCTGTAATTCTGCTTTCTGGACTATTCAGCATGTAGCATTTTGAATTTTCCTAGGGCCAAGTTTGTAGGCTAGCAACAGTGAGACACTTAACTATTCACCAGATGGGCACAGCAAAAGAAAGTGTTACTGCAGCTTGTAAATCTCCACCTTTTGGAAATGACGCTGCTAGGTTTTCATCACACAAAGTTATTTTTTTTATTAAGAACATGTTTAATAATAAGCCAATGGACAAACAGAAATTGATATGATTCCTTCTCACGTACTGACTGTATTATCTACCAAAAGTTATGACAAAAACACAGAGAAGAAAATAGGCAGCTTTGTGAGAAGAACTAATTAATTCTCATTTCTTATAGATTTGTATCTTATGTTTGATTGGTTCTGACAAATAAACTCTGAGTGCCTGTTTGTGCAGGCATGTCCTCCCTCATAAGTATGACCTCAGATCCCAATACTTTTCTTCTCTTGCTACATGTTTGCAGCCCTTCTTGAACTTCTTCCTGGGCATCTACTGTCACAGAGCTTGGAGGACCTCAGTGGTTTTGAGACTTCTCTTTCTCTGTTCAACCTAGCAGAAATCAGTCAATTGGCAAATGTGCTATTGCAGAAAGAGGTAAAATAATGATAAAATAAATAATAAAAAAAGAAATTGTGACCAAATGTTTTCTTTGCTTTGTTCCTTAGGGAGTGTGGTAGGTTGACCCTGGCTGGATGCCAGGTGCCCACCAAAGCCACTCTATCATTCCCTTCCTCAGCCAGGCAGGGGAGAGAAAATACAATGAAGGGCTCATGGGTCAAGATAAGGACTGGGAGGCATCACTCACCAATTACTATCATGGGCAAAATGGACTGAACTTGGGGAGAATGAATTTAATTTAGTACTAACCAATCAGAGTAGGGTAATAAGAGATAAAATCAAACCTTAAAGCACCTTCTCCCCACCCCTCCCTTCTTCCCGGGCTCAACTCCAGTCCTGGTTTTCTCTACCTCCTCCCCCCCCGCCCCTAGTGCTGCAGGGGGACAGGGAATGGGGGTTGGTGTCAGCTCGCCACACCTTGTCTCTGCCGCTCCTTCATCCTCAGGGCAGGGCTCCTCACACTCTTCCCCTACTCCAACATGGGTCCCTTCCCTGGGCTGCAGTCCTTCAGGCACAGACTGCTCCAGCGTGAGTCCCCCGCGGGGTCACAAGTCCTGCCAGAAAACCTGCTCCAGCGTGGGCTCCTCTCTCCTTGGGTCCACGGGTCCTGCCAGGAGCCTGCTCCAGCACGGGCTTCCCATGGGGTCACAGCCTCCTTCAGGCATGCCCCTGCTCTGGTGAGGGGTCCTCCCTGGGCTGCAGGGGGACAGCCTACCTCACCATGGTCTTCCCCACGGGCAGCAGGGGAATCTCTGCTCCGGCGCCTGGAGCATCTCCTCCCCTCCTTCTGCACTGACCTGGGGGGCTGCAGGGCTGGTGCTCTCACATCTTCTCACTCCTCTCTCCAGCTGCAGTCACACAGTTTTTTTTCCTCTTCTTGAATCTGTTATCCCAGAGGTGTTACCACTGTTGTTGGTGTGCTCAGCTTTGGCCAGCAGCAGGTTCATCTTGGAGCCGGCTGGCATTGGCTCTATTAGACATGGAGGAAGCTTCCAGCAGCTTCTCCCAGAAGCAATCCCTGTAGCCCCCCTCCCCCCCAAAAAACCTTACCACACAAACCCAATACAGGGGACCATGCCTTAAATCCACAAACCATTTCACTTCCAGCAGGGGCACACTGGAGCTTCACAACACCTGACTCTAGAATAGGTATATTTTTAAAAAAGAAGGAAAAAACCTATGAATTACAGAAACAAAACAGAATAACATTCCAAAAAAGGCCTCAAGAGACATTATCATCCAATCATAAGCTTGAAATATTTGTATTACCTACCAGTAACATAACACATGATCTACAGTACCGTATTTTTTTTAAGGTAAAATGAGCAATTTGGAATAAAAGCTTTAACCTTACAGCTATTTAAATAAAACAATACAAACATAACATCTGTCTTGCCTTGCCTTTCCACTCTATATAAAGCAAGACAACCACTCTGTAAAATTATGCCAGCAATACAGCAAATTTTCAATGTAAATTTCAAGAGTTCACATCTCTATTAATCCTCCGGAAGAAGAGGTGCCCCATGTGTCTAACAAAGTGACATCTATTTCATCACGCTGATATGCCAGTTCATTTTTTTTTTTTCTGGGAAAGCTAATTACAATTATATTTATTAAAACATGATCCTTCTCTTGGAAGGAACTTGTAATACAATGAAAGTTTCATACTTCAATATGGGATGATCTGTGGAATGTCCAGAGGGGTTGAAAGGATTTCTGTGATGTTACAGAGCTTGAACTTCAGAAAATGAGTATTACTGATACAACAGCAGGGATGAAGATAACTTCTAATATAACCCATGACCCCACATGGAAATGAGTAAAAAGGAGTACATCTCCCTTTAAAAAGGAGTAAATGTCCCTTGTGTGGGATGTCTGAATGAAGACATCTTGCAGAAGAGAAAAGAACTTCAGATGGAAGAGAAAGGAAACATCAATAGCGCAGATGTCTCACCTGTGAAAACACAAAAATTGTCCCCACTAGTATTCACAAGCTCCTGAACCTCCTATGTTTGGGAAAAAATCTTATGGACTTCAATTTCAGGAAGAAAGGTGCAATGAATCTACTTTCCTTCAGTGATGGCAGTGTTAGATTGTGGTGGGCAGAGGAAAGGGCGTTGTCATCCTCGCTGTTCAAATGCAGACCTCAAGACTATGTGAGTCTTTAGGCTGCATATTTTATACAGTAGAGAAGTAATAATTTCAAGTTGAATACATATTCTTTCCTATGTGTAGTACAGGTGAAATGAAGAGTGTAAGAAGAATTAGTTTTTCAAGACTACTTAAGAGCACTGTTCAAGGAAACCAGGATCACACTTCAGTATTTCATTTAGATAATAAGTTAAGGTTTCGCTAAGTTCAAGTATTATGCATTGAATCTTGTCACATTTAAAAAAAAACCAAAAGGGTCTTTTGAAGTAACCACAGAAGTAATTATCATTATATTTGTACTGAAAAGTTTGAGGAGTTCTTGTATTACGTATTATGCAAACTATGCACCCTGGGGCTGTGCAGATGCATTTATAGAATAGCTGTTGTTTCCTATTATTTTATGATTGGAACCCAGAGATCCATGATGATTCTCAGAAATTCAGTGTTTTATAAGAAGCTCACTGCTTACATTTACTTTTGAGTTATGTAATATGTAGGGAAAATCAGTCTCTAAAAGTCTAGAACATCTCATTAAATCTCTAACTGTGTAGAATAAGTGTGTTTGCTGCTCTGAGGTGTGATACAGTGATGAATAGTGTAGAAATTTTTGGAGGAATACAGTTCAGAAAGTGCATGCCCCCCCCCTACCCCCCCGCCCGAATCCCATGATCTTCAAAAGATCTCTTTGCGAGTAACCAACCTATCTGGATTTTTAGTCGTAATAAAAGAAACTGGACAAGAGTAGTGGGAATGTCATTAAACCTGAGCTCATACAGTATACAAGACCCAACTTCATGCATTTTTTCAACTACTGCCAATTGCAAAACAAAAGCAGTAGTTTTGAACTTTAGAGGAAGTAACAGCAACAATTACATTTTGAAGTCATGTCATTTTTTCAAGGTTATTTGTTTGAAATCCATTTATTTTTTCAAAAGTGGACTTGCCATGAGAAAACCTTTTCTATCAGGCTAATGTCATCCTAATTATTTAAAAAGTTACACTGACTACAACTATGATTAAATATTTATTCAGATGCCTATTACCAGTACCTACGGGCATCAATAACCTACCATCTAAAATTTTATTCAGTCAACAAATATCCTTCTATATTTAAAGCTAGTAATTTTAAATATGTGTGTATAGGAGGTCTTGATTCTTTGAAATTACCCTAATAGCTGGCCTTCAATTTTTCAATATCATTTTTTATTGAATAATGAAGTATTTTATTGAATAATTCAAGTATCTATGTCATATTAAATTAGTATCACTATGTGCTGCAGTCTCTTAACATTATGCGTGAAATAACATTTCTGATTTACAAAGACACAGTAACCTGGACTGCTTAATAAAAAAGAGGCATAACTCCAAACATACCACTTTCTTACCTAAGCATGCACCCCTTTTTCCTCAAACTCTAGACATTTGGCAAGATGGATAAACCCTACTAGACTAATTTTAGAGATGAAACAACATAAATAGTCTTTGAAATATTCATGCACTTCTCTGTATTCAATGATTTGAATATCCAGGGACCTCAAGGAGACAAGAAGCCACTGCTAGTGCCAAATATCCATACTTTTCATGGCTATTGAATGAAAAGCTTGTGAAAGGAGAAAAACCAATGCTAATCCAACAACCATGCAAGAAATAACACAGATATACCAGTAAGAAACAAAACTTCTTTCAAAGTTTCTAAGATTAGTCACACTACATTAAAGTCTTCCTTCTTTAGTTTTCCTTTTTGGCGGGGACAAGGTGCTAGCTCAATATTACTAAACTATCTGAGTATGGAGAAGAAACAGCATAGAAGGCTGTAACCTCACTTGCTGGAGGTAAGAAGAAAGTGTAATAAGCTTCATAGTGGTATTGCACTTTTTCTTAAGAATTACCCACTGCTACTATAAAAACATTGTCCTTAGTGTCCTAGCTTTGCCTTGTAGAAATTTTCATGGCTTTTTTTCCAATTTTCAGCACCAATAGTTTCTGTAAAAAAGTGTTTAAATGCACTCTATGATCAGCACAGAATACTGAAATAATGACTAGGTTTTATGGCTAATTCTAGAGACAGGAAAATCCATTAGTCCCTCTCTGCTTCAGCTTCATCATTTGTAGTATTGGGATAATCTTCAATTTTTTTCACAAGACAATGTGTTAAACTCCATTAGTCTCTAAGGAACAATAAATAAAATACATCTTCCACATTGAGAGTAAATGTATGCTTAATCCTCATACCAAATATCACAAACAGACAAGTGTAGTTTAGTCTGGTTTGGGCTCTGCTGAGACCAGTTTAAATACTGAGTGAATACAATTTTTTATTATTTCAACCATAAATACAGCAGTGCTTAAATATCTATTTCTCTATTTTTAGCTTCACAAATCTTTATGGTAAACTGACAGACCTAACTAAATGAGGTGCTAAGGGTGCCATCTATATCACAGGTGGGGTTCTTATAACATTTTTTTTTTTGACCTAATGTGTATATTCCATAGTTATCAAAGAGTTGCAGTGAGGTTTGTTGTGGAAGTATGCTTACTTTCATTGCATCAGCTTTAAAGACCTGATCAGCAAAATTATTATAAGCATTAGAACAACTTACAGCCTATGGGAAGAGTCTGGCCTTGTCCCACAGTGGGATGTTTTCTTCTCACAAAGACACTGTAGAACTCTGCTCCGGTAAACTATAGTCATCCTCAGCCATCTGTCCCTGAGGTGCTCAGTTTGTGGGTCCAAATAGGAAAATTAAAATTAAAATCTTGGGAGTTCAGGGGATAATGATTTACACCCTTAGACCTCCTGAAGCAGGTGTGCAGCCTGCTGTTGAAGTTAATTACCAACCATTATCAGTGAAGCTGGCACATTGCCACTTTTCTAAAAGTAATTTTTTCTCCTAGTGTAGGCTGAAAATGCTCTTCCTTTTCATTTCAGTATTCCTCCCATTTATGTAAGTATGTCCCAGTTTCACCTTCAAATTAATCACCTTCAAATAACAATAAACTCTAGATAATTACCAGTTCAGAAACCATTTAGGAACACCAAATGGGGCAAAAAAACCCAGTACCCTACAGCTTAATTCATTTACTTTCGCTAGTAGCTATGATGAACTGAATGGATAACTAAAATATTCAATTCAAGTATGTATTGTGACCTGTAAAGTCTGTTAACAGTTTTGCATACATATGTATAAATTAAATGATAGCAATAATATTCAGAAATAAAAATATAGACTTATTTAGTCTTTTGTTCCAGGCCCTGTTACTGCGACAGTGTAACTAGATGGCACACCACAGTTTGAAAAGGAATATGATGCTTCTGGATCAGAACTATGCTATCAGACAATGCACACTGGAAGGATTTGGGTTTTACTATGGCATTATGGCAGGTCAGGTACTGGTAAATCTTGTCCCACTTATGCAAATACCAGAGAAATGTACAAAATTCTCAAATTTCACATTGAAAAAAATCTCAGGGAGGAAGAAAAAAAAAAAAAGTTACTGAAACATGGTTATGCCATAAGGCTTTCTTACAGTCATGGTCAGAAAGTAGATAGCTAAAATTAGCTGATCAACTGAAAAATCTAACAGCTAATGAGTTATTTTAATTTTAAACCCATTAAAGAACTCCAAAAGTGAAAGTGACAAACTGTTCCACATTACCATTTTCTTTGATCAAAATTCTACCCTCAAATGCATCTTCATATCTCTGTTCACTTTTGAGGGAACTGTAAATGCTACCTGCAATGTGGGAATTATAGATAAGTGTGGAATTCAGAAAACTACATTTCATGATAAACAGTGCATCCCCTGTAACATTAAAAACACTTGAACTGACAACACATCACTCCTGTAGTAAAAAAGTAATTGGATGGAATTCACACAACCAAATGCAGGTGTCTACATTATGCAAGTCATTCACAGATGTTTTATAATGAGTGAAGAAAAAATAAACATATCTCGGGTGAAGAGCATAATTAATATCCCACCAAAGTGGATGAATTCTATTCTTAGAGTGCCCTTCTTTCCCAAGATTATGAGTAGAATTGAAGGTGACTAGTCCAGAAGTGGAAACCTGAAGATCACTAAAATAAATCCCACATAATATATCTAGTTCTGAAACCAGAAGCAAAACATGAGTTTTGTCCTTTTTTAAAAAAACATGAATTGTGCTTAAAAATGATATCTAAGCTAAGATTGTATTTACCATATGATTTTTTAAAATATTTTTAGTTCTTCATTCTTTATAAACTAGCATCAGATTATGTTTAATTTAATAAAGGGATTCTTGCTAGTGACAAGTCTATGTTGTTCTGATTATATGCTTTTAGCCACCATAATAAAAGGAAACCAGTTCTGAAGTTGCCTCTACATCATTCAAAAATGCTTCAGTTGTATCCATCAAAGCAGACCAATTTAGAGAAAATATGTTCTCCCTTTTTTGATGTTTCCAGAGAATATAACATTAGGATGGTAATATAAACCAGTAAGAACTGATATAATGCATATAACAATAGGGAAAATTAAAAATAGTGTTGGGATAACGTGTTAGAATACTCTTGTTAAACTTTGTGTTACTTTTAAAAACAAAAGGAGAGCTTAGTAATGTAATTGTTATGTGTAATGCTAATTTTATTAAAGCCAGTGGAGCAGCAAGGCTAATTGTGCTGGTTTTGGCTGGGGTAATTTTCTTCATAGTATCTAGTATAGGGCTATGTTTTGGTTCTGTGCTGAAAACAGTGTTGATAACACAGGGATGTTTTCGTTACAGCTGAGCAGTATTTACACAAAACCAAGGGCTTTTCTGCTCCTCACCCCACCCCAAGAGTGAGCAGGCTGGGGGGGCACAAGGAGTTGGGAGGGGACACAGCCGGGACAGCTGACCCCAACTGACCCAAGGGATATTCCAGACCATAGGACATCATGCGCAGCATATAAAGCTGGGGGAAGAAGAAGGAGGCAGGGGGATGTTTGGAGTGATGGTGTTTGTCTTCCCAAATAACGGCCAAGCATGATGGAGCCCTGCTTTTCTGGAGATGGCTGAACACCCATGGGAAGTGGTGAATGAATTCCTTGTTTTGTTTCGCTTGCATGCATGGCTTTTGCTTTACCTATTAAACTGTCTTTATCTCAACCCACAAGTTTTCTCTCTTTTACCTTTCTGATTCTCTCCCCCATCCCACTGTGAGGGAGGTGAGCGAGCAGCTGCGTGGTGCTTAGCTGCCGGCTGGGGTTAAACCACAACACTAATATAATACTACATCATTTTGACAGGTCCTGAAAGACCAAGAAAAATCTAAATAGAAAAATATTTAAAGATGGTGTTTGGGGGTTCAGAAATATCTATAGTCTAACACTTTCAAAATGTAGTTCCTTGAAGACCACAGCAGATCTTATTTCTTCATCAGTACCAAAAATATAAGCCATGTTACTTCATACTACCCTGATTAATGTATATGTAATACATACAAAGCCAAATAATGTATTTAATGTTCATAGCAACATAATGTTCACAGAGTGTAAGTGTATGTGGAAGTTGAGAATGTCTGCTTCACTAAGGTCATCCAATCAAGGACCTTTGCAATGCAGAAGGGGATAATATGTAAAGGGGGAAGTAATGAATAAGAGCAGTTGGAGACACAAACCTGATAGGCACAGGATAACATAGATGATGCCAAAGACCAAAGTCTCCAGTCAGTAACTGATAGGCCATTAAGAAGCTCCAGGCACAGCTTTGGAGACGGTCACCTAGACTTTGTAGCTGATAAGAAGGTGTAAACAGGAGGAACATGGGGATGTGTTTGCTAGCAAGCCCCAAGCTGGACTAGCAGGTGAGGAGGAGACGCACCCAGTGTGGCAGGTACAAGGGCTCAGGGCCATGCCAGTACTTGGGGATCTGCAAATGTGGGTGTAGTTGTGAATCTACAGTGTCATGTGTGTGCTTTCACCAGTGAACTTCAATCCTGACCGGCTGAAGAGGAGAAAGAGTGCTTGGCTGGTTGTGCTTACATTTTGTGTGTCCTGTTAGCGTCCCGTGAGGGTGCAGTTCAAGGCAGTGCCTTCTGCATGGCAGCCTGTGTAACTGTCCATGTCAGCATCCTCCATGTGTCCTCTGTGTTCGTGTGTGTGTGTCTCTGTCATACACATTCAGCCTTGCTACTGGTTGAACCTGCAAAGGGGGAAGCAGCAGCCGTGTCCATTGGCCTGGGACGGAGACCCCCAGGTCCCTGGTGCACCCAGCTGGGCTCCAGCGGCCGTGCAGGGGGAATCCCCCCAGGGTCTAGAGCTGCCAGAAACCACGACCACATGTAACACCCCTCAATATGGAGGATCACAGTACTCTGTGATCAAAATTTTTTAGCAATCTGCCTGGAAAAAAAAAAAGTACCTTAAAAAAAAGATATGTGAGAAAAATAAGTGAATCTATTTTAAAAACATATAATGCTGTCAGTGAGGACAACAGCTCTCCTTCAGTTAAGTGAAACTGCAATCCCTCCTAAGTATAGCCTTTGACAAAACAGCTATTGTACACTTAGACACAGAGAAGGTTTTAGTGTCCTGAGAGGTTCCACTGAATCACAGGTCACCTGTATCCTATTGATGTACCTTTCTGGAATGGCTTATTTCTCAAATGTACAAAACTCAAAGACCAATTTAGAGAACAATATTGTTCTGAGTGGCAATGGTAACAGAGAGAGAAAAGATGCTGACTTTGTTACACTTAGTAGGAATGATAGAAGCCTGTGGAGCTGGAGTGCAGCAAGGATGACATAGGGTGGCGTGGAAATGGATGACATCTCTGTGCATATAGTTCTATTAAAGCTTGCAAAATGTAATTTATTATTCCTGCATATCTGTCTAACACATTTAGGTCATATTGGACTAAATACACACACACACACTTTTACATGCCTTAACAATCATGTGTTAAATTAAGTCATGTAATTTTGTGCCTGCAGGCTCTCTTGTTCTGTTAGTGTGCATAACTGCAAGACCAACATTTAAGTTTAATGGTGTTAGAAGAATGGTCTGAGGTTAGTGCTGTTTCAGAAACAGCAAGATCACATATTTCTTTTATCACAATTGTTACAAAAATGGATTGCATTTTCTGCCTTTTAAATTAGGCCTGTCCTATTAATCTATTATTTGAACTTGTTTGCCTTTACCTCTTCAAAGTGAAGATGAAAAATGGTCAGGTTTTTTTTTTTTTCTTTAATTCTCCACTGATATATTTTGGTTACAAAAGCTGCTACTGCAGACCTACAGGCTGGGGAGCAGCTCTGCTGTAAAAGCCCTTGGGTAAACATGAGCCCTCATGGTGCCCTGGCAGTAAAGAGGCCAAAAGCACCATGGGCTGTAGGAAAAGGGGCAGAGCCAGGAGACCCAAGGAAGTGGTTTTCCCCTTTTACTCTTGTAAGAACTCATCTAGATACTGTGTCCAGTTTTGGACCCTCCACTACAAGAAAGACAGGGACCAAATGGCCAGGGGAGGCCACTGAGATGGTGGGGCTGGAGCACTTGCTGTGTGAGGAGAGGCTGAGGGAGCTGGGCTTGTTCAGCCTGGAGCAGAGACAGCTTTGGGGGGACCTAACAGCAGCCTCAGTGCCTGTGGGGGGTCCTTGAGGAGATGGAGCCGGTCTTTTCACAATGCTGCTGCGTGGGAGGGTGAGAGGCATTGGACATAAATTGGTAAGACAGAAGTTCAGACTGGATATAGGGAGAAACTTTTTCCCAGTGAGGAAGGCCCGGCAGTGATACAGGTTGCCAAAAACTGCTGTGCAGTCTCTGTCCTTGGCGGTTGCCGAGACCTGACTGGTTAAAATGTCCTGAGTAACCTCGTTTGTCCCTATAGCTGATCCTGCTGTGAGTAGGAGGTTGGACAGGAGACCTCCTGAGAGCACTTCCAGCCTGAATGATTCTGTGATTCTGTGATGATATTTAACTCTCTGTTGTTTGCAGCATCAGTCATGCTTTTAACCAGATAAGTACCATACCTACTTACTGTTCACATTCATTTACAGCCACTGATGAAATTACACATGGACATTCCTTAAACAGTTATTCCAATCTTTTTTTTCAAATCATCAAGTTGATTAAGGATGTTGGAAAAAATAATTTTTCTACTGTGTACAGGGATTTTGGAGGGTTTTGATTTTGTTTTTCCAAACAACTTTTTAAAATATATAGTCTGTTATTTCTGCTGGCATGACCAAAGTTGACCCGCACTGACATCAGTAGGTAATCCTTTCATGATCTAAAAGAGAGGATCAAGTATAAAATTGTTTATGATACAACAATAACTTGTAAAAACAGCTGTCTGGATTCACTGCCTTTGAATATTCATTTTTTTCTCCTCAACTAAAGCATAACATTTAAATCTGTATGTAGCAGGCAGTACTTTCACTGATGGTGGCCACATGGGTTTTGCTACTGCGGTGAGAAAAGACAGCAGAGTACCAGGACAAGCAGGTGGAGAGAACAAAAATACAGGTGCATGCTTTGTCACCTCAGCTTTTATTAAAATAACACAGCATTGGATATTTTAATCCCAGGACAGGACAACAACTGGCACAGCAGATCAACAGCAGGAATGATGCAGGTGTGTGTTCTATGGACTCAGCTTTTTGAACAGCATTAGTGGTTAGCAGGCTGACACGGAAAGGACAACAGATAACATGATTACAGAAAATACTGCATAACCTTTTATTACGCAGTGGTGTAAAGAAAAGCACAGAGCTGGTGGCATGCTTTAACAAAAATTTTTAGGCAGGTAGTCCTTTGGGGTTGAAGAGAAGCCAAAGCTACCTGTGAATATGATGAATAGTTTCAAATTTCCTGGCTTTCTGATTCAGATTCAAGTCTGGAAATTGAACCTCCTATTTGGCATGACAGCCTAAACTGAGGCCCATATTGTTCTTAGGACTGGTTCCCTCAGGTTTTCTGGTCAAATTTTCTCTAGCTAATTAATTGAGAATTCTTCAGGCAGAGGATTGAATACAAGAGAGCTTCATGATAATGGCATTAATGTGGAAAAGCTGGAGTCTAGATTTTTTTCAATACCTGGTTAAATACAAAAATTTTGTCTTGTAGCTCAGTTTCTCACTTATTCAAGGAATTCTCAAATGATCTGTGTTTTCTCACATTCAAGTAATGTTCTTCATAGAAATTAACAGTTTAAGAGCAAAATTTAGTACTGCTTTATTCTCTCTGTAAGCTCCCTGATGATGGACAGTCTACAGGCTGATTTTCTGTACAGATCTGACTGGTAGTTTCTGAGCATGCTGCAGGTGGTTTTGGGGTCTAAACCTACAATTGTTTCTGCTTGCTTGTTGTAAACCTTCGGGATCCTTTAGTACACCAAATCCTCTTTCCTCTATCTCCAGCTAAAGCCACATGATCTGTATTTTGAAAGTCCAAGTAAAACTGTTACCTGAAAGTGGTTTATAAGGCGTTTGGAAGATACTGTGAGTAAAAACATTTTAATGCTGAATAAACAGCCTTTGAATTGATCCCTTTCATTCCAAAGTTTTTCCACGGGCAATAGTATCCCCTCTTATGTATGACTCTGCTTGCTTGACAATTAAATAGTATATATTTAGAATTATTATCGTTCTGCAGATTGCTTAGTTTGGTTAAGCTGCCTTATATGTAATTTGAAGCAAACGAATGCAATAAATTGAGGCAAGTGCTAGTAGTCTTCACATTTTTCATGCAAATTAAGGCAGTTAATGTATGAAAAGACCTTTAATAATTAAAACTTTTAAAATTAAAAACTTTAAACCACTTTTTTTCCCTGCTTCCAACAATGGTTAACACTGAGTTGATACTAATAACATAATTTATCATGCTCTGCAGGTAGAGTGATATCAAAGCAGGGGAAGTATTTCTATGGTCAGCTCTCGGTAACCAAACAGCCAAAAGATATTAGAGAAGAAAAAAAAAATAAATCACCTTTATGTGCAGTTAAACACTGTCATTAAGGACAGTTAAGATTAAGAATATGTTTAGTCACGATATCAGTCTAGCTCTTTATGCAAATATCACCACATGCACCTAACTAGTTAGGGGTAGTCAGTTACTTTGCTGTGATTTGTTCAATCTGAAATCCAACATTGATTATCATAATAATTCATACAAAAACTATAAGGTTGTGGTTTCACTTACCTATGATGAAATCTGAAGACCCTGTGTAGTTACCTTTCTCTGTTACACTAGGCAGTTGGTCTGCTTTTCTGCTGACTATGGATTTTTGGGTGATATATTCCTTGAAGGAGTTATTTGTTCTGAATTTGTAAAATGCACAGCACAACAGGCTCCTAGACACTGCTATATTATTGACAAACAAACACAATATTATACCCCCTGGTATTTTATGTCAGTGAATGCATAGGGTTGGATGACTTTTGCTGTTTTTTGTTTTCCTTATTTCTATTGCCTAAGAGAAATTAAACTTTCAAAGCAGCACTTCTCTAGGGGATTAATGTACTTCTTAGGTAAAGCATTTGACCTCAGGACTTACAGCATATTTCTTATTCTTGTTTGTGTGTCTCTGGAGGGCGTTCAGCAGTTACCCAGCTGTATGGTGTCTGTTTTGTCTTGATGCATTTTACCTCTTTCTATGATATACTTTGAAACATTAGCAGCAATTTGTGACTGATAATGGAGTATATTTCATATGAAGGTTTGCAAAAGATAAGCAACAGTAAATCCAAACATCTCCCTCAGATTGTGATGGACTTGTAATGTAAAAATAAAATAGTGTTTAGGAAAATTTAAAAATGGACCACTACTGTTATACAGAATTCAGTGTACTAGGGAGCACACATTATGAAATGCAACTTCAAAATTGTATCACTCACATTTGCAATATATGGCAAAATCAGCTGCTTTTTTTTTTTTTTACTAGCGCATATGTAATGCATAAGCAAGTGTGATTTCCCAATAGATTTTTCTGTATGTTTAAACTGTACCCTTGAAATTATGCTACTGAATATATACATAATCATCAACTGGCACTAAATTTTTAAACATGCATTTATTTTTCTGCTCTCTTGCAATAATCTCATTCTTATCCCTGTAATTTTAAACCCTTAAACCAAATTTATTTTAACATAATTATTGAGTAACTGGTAGATCTGAAGGAAAATTGGAAGCTCTGAAAGCAGAAGCATTCTGACTGCATTTTCTGTCAGTCTGCATATACATTTGAATGAGAGAAAGATTTTTAAAGAAACATTGTGCATAAATATGAGGATTTGAAAAGTCTGCTTATGCAGCCTATGTTTGTATGTAAAGTTATGAATTCACTATATGGTCCTTAACAAAACTCCAGATTATGCTTGGAGCATCTAGCCCCTCTCCTTCTCCACTGCCTTCCTACCTCCCCCAAGCACTGAAATTCTAAGAAGCACACACCAACACTACAAGGTCAACAAAGATGCCACTGAAATGTAGCTGCTCTAAACCACAGGTTTTGCTCATTTGAAAGCATTGAGCAATCGTGCTGTAAATTACGAGAACAGTAGTTTCATCTGCCAAGAATCCGTGAGCACCAAACAGGGGCTTTTCAGGCATTTGCCTGACAGAAAGCCTGGAAAGTTGTGAAAGGGCAGGGACTGTGCCCATCAATCCCACCAGGCAGCCGGACCTGCATCTACCAGAGGGCTATGAAACAAACACTGCTTCCCTGAATGCAGATAGACCTTGATGCACTCCCATGGGAATGAGGAGTTAGATTAAGGAGCAGTGCATTAGGAGAATAATAAACATGCTAATCTCTTGCACTTCCTTTAAATAAAACATCATCACATTTAGCAATTCTGTGCAAAACCTATTTGCTTGCAACTGTACACTTTTAACTCTTCTGATGGCCCGTTAAACCAAAAACATCTTTTAAGTGAGGTTCTGAGAAAAAGTCTGCTTGGTCTTTACTGCAAATCCCAGGCATTAGTGCAGCAATTGTATTGAGGGCTACAGGGAGTTAAACAGAAATTCTGCCTTTTAAAAGTATGGGGCATGAAGTGTAGCATCAGTTGCCTTTACAGACTCGAGAGACTTAAAACTCTGAGATTCAGTGTCTGGATCTTCTGCTAATAGTCTACTGATAGCATGGAAAGTGTTTTATCCTAGGATTTAATTAGCAAAATGACAATGCTAAGGCAATTTCTAGGCCAACTGAGCTTACTGGAGTTACTCCAGATTTAAAAAGATTCACTGTAAAATGGAATTTAGCCCCTAATGTATGACTAATGGTATGAACCTAAATTAATGCAGGTTTTCTCACTTAAGCTTTTACTTGAAATGATAAAAAATGAATAAAGTTTATATAATCATATTCTTCTATCAATCCTTCCAGAATATATCATTTACCAAGTTCTGTCTTCATTACTTTCTGTGCTCTGTAGATTTTCAGGTATATCAGAACAAAGAAAAGGACCCAAGAAAAAAATCACTTGCCCATAAAAAAGAAATGTAAACTAGTTTTGAATGCACATCATGCTTTTTCATCTTTGACAGCAGCAGTATTTCAGAAGATACCAGATATGAGGTATTTATGGCAGGTGCATTACTACTTAGAAACTAATCTCACACACATGGCTGTTAAGGTGAAATATGGATTTTAATAATCCAGCTTGGTGAGATATGTGAGCCTGCCTGGTGGGGATGTGATTAGCCACAGTCTGCAAGATTAATTGAGATACACAACACAAGATAGTTTAGTGAACTCCAAGTCAGTCTGATTATGCAAGAGACCACTTAGTTAAGGCTGTATCTTTATGGATATAAAAACAGATAAATCACAAACTCTACTGTGACAGGAAAGTCAGAATGGAGACTGTTTAAGTCAGTGAGCCCAGTGAACAGATCATCAAAGTAAAATATCCGAATATTTTGTGAGCAGGAAAAATAAACCACCACCACCACAAAAAAAATCCCATGTAGTTCAAACAGAGCAAAAAACATATAAGCAATGAGATTTAAAATGTCTGCCATCATAATTATTTTAAATTGTTGGTATGAAATTTGCTTTTTGTTTAAACATGGCGATTAGTTTACAGTGGAGTCTGAAATTGCATCAGGATCAGAGCTACACAAGATACCAGCTTGAATGATTAGGTAACTTCAGAATGGCACTATCAGGAAAACTTTAAGTAGTTTTAATCCAGTACCATTATTCTTCCATAATGAGTGTATCTTCCAATCCACCACACTGCTGAAAACACCAATTTGTAATACAGAAGCAAAAAGTACAGGGCGGTACTTGCAGAAACCAGTGCAGCCTGGGTTCAATGCCTTTCTCTACAAGCTATCAGTAATTTGGATAATTTACCTGCCCACTCGTTGCCTCAGTTTTCCTGTCTGTAAACTCATTAGTAGCTAACAAAGATACTGAAGGGTATTCAGATACTATTGTTTTATTTTTAGAGCCAACTGAATACCAAATGTGGAGAGTGCTTTCAGACAAGATTCATTGTTATACCTGGTAATAACTTCAGAGGACCAAAGTATTGAACAAAACACATACAATCACTCAGGTAAAAGTGTAACTTTTCTTTACATGCTCTTAGTTTTTCTAATTGGTACATGGGCTGCTAGCTGCAAAACCAGTAACTTCTGGAGTCATCTAACAGACATTTTTGCACATTCTCTCAAATCACAGTGAGCCTAGCCCAGATTAGTCTGCTGAATTAGAGATGAAGTAAACACACTCAATAAGAAATGGCAGAATAAGGCATTGTGAATTGTACTTAATTCATTTACTTTGACGGGTATGGTTTAACTTAAATTATTCATGGGAATATTTTGCACTTACTAGTAAATGTCGTATCTTATATGTGAAAATACTCAGCTTTTAGTAATGTGAACATCAGTCAATAATTTTGCTACTAAAGGATTTTCTGAATAAGAAACAACTTGCATGTGTGTATGTACATGTCCCAAGGAAACACTACAGCAGTGACATGCAGAGTAAACAGCCACTGAACTCACTTTTACTCCAGTTCACCAACTGCATCATGTTGATGTTGGATTTAGCAATCCTCTACAGTGTGACAGTCTGATATTCAGTGCTACAGCACAGGTTCCAGTACCTCTTTACTGGTTTTGCCTTCCTCAAGCTATGTCCCCTGAAGCTCTACAGGATACTTGCTCCTCACTCAAATGCTTTAGGTCACAAGGTAAGCTAATATAAGCAAAACAGGAGAAGCAATAGCCACAGATAACGGTAGGGAAAGGATGGTGGAGAATGATCAAATTTCAGACCTTGTCATTTGATTTCCAGCTCATGACTTGCCACCAGGAGGAAAAAGAACCTTGAAACACCCTGAGACAGTTGTATGCCAACACACAGTACAGAAGGGCATCCCAGTCAAACGGGACTAGACTATGCCAGTTTTTTAAGGTTTTAATGTTCACAATACATTGTCATAGAATCACAAAATCATAGAATATCTCAAGTTGGAAGGGATCCAAAAGGATCATCAAGTCCAACTCCAAGTCCTTCAGGGATTCTGCTACTGCTCTAGATTTTCCAGCAAAAACATTTATTAATTTGTGTGATGTACAGAAAGTTGCAGTGTTCAGGCAAAAAGCAGACTGACAATCTGTTAAAAATGTATATTTTCTTTGGTTTTTGATGCAAATGAGAAAAAAAATACTCATGCAGTAGAATCAGGGTACAAACTCTGATATTACTACTACAGTAAAACAACTCCTTTCTGGCCTACGTTAAATCCCATTACACAAAACACTGATGCTTTTCATCTTTGACAGCAAAGTTTTCTGTATACATGTGTTTACTCTAGGATTAAGTTTTAACATCTATCTGCAGGTTCTTACTGAATTCTCAGAAGGTCTGAGAAATGTAGACTTTCAACTAAGGTACCATTGCTCCATAAGCTGGGGGCCACCTAGCTGGAAAGCAGACCAGCAGAAAAGGACCTGGGGGTCCTGGTGGACACCAGGTTGTACATGAGCCAGCAATGGGCCCTTGCTGCAAAGGTGGCCAGTGGTGTCCTGGGCTGCATTAGGCAAAGTGTTGCCAGCAGGTGGAGGGAGGGGATCCTTCCCCTCTGCTCAGTCCTGGCGAGGCCACAGCTGGAGTGCTGTGTCCAGTTCTGGGCTCCTCAGTACCACGGAGACATGGATGTACTGGAGAGAAGGGCCTGTGAAGGGCCACAAAGGCGATGATGGGACCTGAGCATCTCTTCTATAAGGAAAGGCTGCGAGAGCTGTGACTGCTCAGCCTGGAGAAGGAAAGGCTCAGGGGGATCTTATCAATGTCTATAAAATACCCGGAGGGAGGGTGCAAAGAGGACAGAGCCAGGTTTTCTTCTGTGATGCCCAGTGACAGGACCAGAGGTTCCCTCTGAACATCAGGAAACACTTTTTTACTGTGAGCACTGAGCACTAGCACAGGTTGCCCAGGGAGGTGGTGAAGTCTCCATCCTTGGAGATATTCCAAAGCCACCTGGACACAGTCCTGGGCAACTGGCTGTAGGCAGTCTTACTGTAGCAGGGGGGTTGGACGAGGTGACCTCCAACAGTGCCTTCCAAACTCAACCATTCTGTGATTCTTTGAAGGTCTTGCTATTACTTGAAGAAAGTCACAGCATGAGCCTGAATCCTTTAATTAAAGTAATAGATACTGTACTGACGAGGTAGTTTCTAACATGCCATGCAAGTGTTTGCTTTTTGGTTTCTATTAAAAAGGTCAGCCACAGTAATTTGGTCATGTACATCTTTGCTTTACATTAAAGGACAGGATTCTCAGAAACGTCTCAGTAACTTAGGAGCAAAAGTTTCATGGACAGATATTTTTTTTTTCACAGATCACTAACGTTCTTTAAAGCTGGATATTTAAAATTAAAACCAAAGAGTTCTCTCATCAGCAAATCATATACAGACACTTAAAATGCCCTTTAATTTTAGTGAAGTTTTGCTGACTACTTTGAAAAATCAGTCAAGTTTGAAAATTTTATGTGAGAAATAAGAAATTGTAGGCTGTAATATTACTGTGCCATAAAACATCAATCAATGAAAGAGATCTTATAGTTCACAAGCATTCCTTTCACATTACTACATTTAAACAAGTAAAATAATTTGGTTTGCATTTCATCCCTTAAAAGTACTACCCGAATATCTAACCAATGTTAACATAGGTTTTTGTTTTGCAAGACTAAATTACTTATCCTTCACTTCTATTTATATTTCCTGTCTTATTTCTAGAAAGTCTGTAGACCATCATTATATAATACTCAGTGTTTTATACTTTGAGTCAAACCGAATTTAAATTGTGCCTGGGTTTTGCAGTTATTTGTTATAGAAAGAGGTTATAACAGAAAATAATTTACATATATATAAATGTATGTAAATTATATGTTCTGGATAGCCTAGTTTAGAATCTTATTTTTCATGAATACAGACATTAATCTAAAGAAACATTAGAAACTCCTCAGCACTACCTAGGTAGGTCTGCAGGGCTTAGTATGTGAGAAACGATGCCAGGCATCTTCCATAATAAGAGATAAACTTCTTAACAGTAAATAATAAATACTTTTTCCCTTAATAATGTTTTTTTGAGGTTTCTTCTTTCCATGCAAATAAAACAGATGCAGATATCTGCACAAATTTTCAAAGGAAATTCAGAAATATTCTGAAGTATGACAGCTTTCTTACGAGTCTTTTGCTTATTTGTATTTTTCCATGTACATCAAATCTAAATCTTGTGCTCTTAGTGATGTCTATAACAAAACCACTATCTTTGAAACTATCTGAATGTAGAACCAGTTTACAAAGTAAAAATAAGCTTATGCAAATACAACCAGTATGTGATTTGAATAGTGAAGGAGATGTGTTGCCCATGAAGTAACATCCTTGGGAGTATGGTGAGAGTGCCTTCCCAATTACAGCTTTTGATACTGCTGACATAAGAACTTTGCATAAAATAATGCAAAAGTAATGATGAAACTGTGGCAAAGTGTCTGGTTTATTTCCCTCTTATGTCTAAATCAAACCTTTTCTCCACCCATTACTTATAAAGTGGTATAAGTTCCAGTCTCTCTTTTCTTTAGGATAAAAGTGATATTCAATGGCAGAAAAAAATCCTTTCAACTATATAATACACAAAAGTGTATGTTCACAAGAACATACATGTAAACACACATATTTATTTTAAATTTTAGAACCGTCATACTGAAAATAATGAAGACTATTATTTAAAATAAAGGAGATATTTCAGGTTTCAACACATTTGAAAAAACAGTGCTTCATTTATTGAATACTTTGAGATATCTTTGTTTTGATATCCTAAGCATTCTTTATAGTACATGGACAGTAACTATGAACAAGGTACATGGAGTTCATAATGCAATTACACTTATGTTACGCTTTCTCTTATGTTTAATTACAATTTAACTCATAGAGCCAAATGCTTAATTACATGGTGAAAATGAATTACAACATGTATTAAATATAATAGGTCTGGTTTCTGAACAATAAACTGTGAAATTAGAAAAGGAAGAAGTTATTCCTTCTGTTAATAATGAAAGGGGAACAATAAGTAAGACTTGCTCTTTATTAACTTTGTTTTGCTTTATTGCTAGAATGGGTTTGGTTTGACTTCATCTTGTATGGAGAAGCTTTCTGTTTCTGCTTGACCATTTGATTTTTACAGTATGCTTAAAAATACCACTAAAGGAGAATATAACTACTTTCTCTTTCATTTAACAAAGGTAAGAAATCACATCTATTTGACCCATCCCTTTAGATTTGATTTGAATTTTGGACTGGAGAATTAACTACATTCAGTGTTTGAGAAATCACATAATTCTGTCTTCTTCTTTAGCAGGTCATTAGAGGGTAATGTTTTTTTCCTCAGAAGACATAAAAGTTAGAACACTAACTGCATTGTTAATAACAGGAGAATAATGTTTCTACTAAGCACTTTTTAATGCACTTTTTTACATCTTTGTACATATTCTAGCAAAACAATAAATCTGTATTAAATAATATTAAAATACACCACATGTGGAGTGAAATAATTCTTAAAGATTTTTCAGAACAGCTCTGTGTCTTGCACCTTTTATTAGCAATAGGTACACTGAAACTATAAAATAGTTACCATTCTTCAGATGTGTATTGACTTTGTGTGGCAAGGTTTTGGTAGCAGGGGGGGGTTACAGGGGCAGCTTCTGTAAGAAGCTGCTGGAAGCTTCCCCTGTGTTCGAGAGAGAGCGAGCCCATACCAGCCGGCTCTAAGACGGACCCGCTGCCGGCCAAGGCCGAGCCAATCAGCGATAGTGGTAACGCCTCTGGGATAACATTTGTAAGAAGGAAAAAAAGTTGGGACGCGGAGAAACAGCCGCCGGAGAGAGGAGTGAGAACATGTAAGAGAACCAACCCTGCGAACCCCCGGTCAGTGCAGAAGGAGGGGAGGAGATGCTCCAGGCGCCGGAGCAGAGATTCCCCTGCAGCCCGTGGGGAAGACCATGGTGAGGCAGGCTGTCCCCCTGCAGCCCAGGGAGGTCCACGGGGGAGCAGATCTCCACCTGCAGCCCAGGGAGGACCCCACGCCGGAGCAGGGGGATGCCCGAAGGAGGCTGTGACCCCGTGGGAAGCACACGCTGGAGCAGGGTCCTGGCAGGACCTGTGGCCCCATGGAGAGAGGAGCCCACGCTGGAGCAGGTTTTCTGGCAGGACTTGTGACCCCGTGGGGGACCCACGCTGGAGCAGTCTGTGCCTGAAGGACTGCAGCCCAGGGAAGGGACCCACGCTGGAGCAATTTGTGAAGAACTGCAGCCCTTGGGAAGGACCCACGCTGGAGAAGTTCATGGAGGACTGTCTCCCGTGGGTGGGACCCCACGCTGGAGCAGGGGAAGAGTGTGATGAGTCCTCCACCTGAGGAGGATAAAGCAGCAGAAAATAACGTGTGATGAACTGACCGTAAACCCCATCCCTGTCCTCCTGTGCCGCTGGGGGGCTTGGTAGAGAATCCAGGAGTGAAGTTGTGCCCGGGGAAGAAGGGAGGGGTGGAGGCAAGGTGTTCTGAGATTTGGGTTTATTTCTCATTACCCTATTCTGGTTGATTTGTACTAAATTGAGTTAATTTTCCCCAAGTTGAGACTGTTTTGCCCGTGATGGTAATTGGTGAGTGATCTCTCCTGTCTTTATCTTGACCTGCAAGCTCTTTGTTATATTTTCTCTCCCCTGTCCAGTTGAGGAGGGGAGTGATAGAACGGCTTTGGTGGGCACCTGGTGTTCAGCCAGGGTGAACCCACCACAAGATGTTATTCAGACAGCTATGTAAAGAATTAACACACCACTGGTCAGGGCTAGATTTCTGTCTGTTGTGGCATGTATAAAAACAGTAACAGATTGTAACATAACTTCATTTGATCTAAGCAGTTTGTTGCTTCTATTTTCTTCTTGTCAGAAAATTACATAAAATTAACTGATACTACCTGTATATAGTTTCTGTAGTAAGGGCTTGTCAGCATGCATATGCTGTACTTCTTTATGCTATACAGGTACAACAATTTTTGTACAGCCTCCTTTAAATTGTCAACAACATATGGAGTTACATCAAAGGAAGATGGTTAGAAAATCAGAAAAAAAAAAAGGTTAGAAAGGACCTCTATGATCCATCTATGCTAGTCCCCCACCCCTGCAGCAAGAACAACTGCGTCTAAACATTCCTGACAGTGTTTGGCACCAATATATATCCACAATGTCCCACAGCAATTTTTCTGATGTTTAAGTGTCCATATCAAACCAAAAAAAAGTCCTTAAAGTCTATGCTAAATTGCTTCTGTTGCAATGTATTCCTCCTATTTCTTAGGTTGTTCTCAGTGGATGCTTTATCTGATTTCTTCTTTGCAATTACCTTTTATTTACTTACAAAGAAAAAACAGCCAAACCCAACTGCTCTATCCTTCCTCCTTAAAGTTTCATCTGCTTTAGAAGCAGCAGCAGCAATCTTTCTACCATTGTCCATATGCTTGCTTGCTTGTTTGTTTTTGCTGTTGTGGTTTTCTGATCCCCTTTTCAGCTGAGCATGTTGCAGTACTCCAGGCTGAGCCCTTACATTGGAAGCAAAGGTTTAGCTCCCACCTAGGGAGCAGTGCTAGTGTTCACACATGGCAGTGTAAGGTCTATCTCCTTCCACATTGTCCTGGTTTCAGCTGGGATAGAGTTAACTGTCTTCCCAGTAGCTGGTACAGTGCTATGTTTTGAGTTCAGTATGTGAAGAATGCTGATAACACTGATGTTTTCAGTTGTTGCTCAGTAGTGTTTAGACTATAGTCAAGGATTTTTCAGCTTCTCATGCCCAGCCAGGGCACCTGACCCAAACTGGCCAACAGTGTATTCCATACCATGTGACGTCCCATCTAGTTCAGGAACTGGGAAGGGGGGGCAGGGAATTGCAGCTCAGGGACTGGCTGGGTGTCGGTCGGCGGGTGGTGAGCGATTGCCCTGCGCATCATTTGTACATTTCAATCCTTTTATTATTGCTTTTGTCATTTTATTAGTGTTATCATTATTAGTTTCTTCTTTTCTGTTCTACTAAACCGTTCTTATCTCAACCCACAAGTTTTACTTCTTTTCCTGATTTTCTCCCCCATCCCACTGGATGGGGGGGGAGTGAGTGAGCGGCTGCGTGGTGCTTAGTTGCTGGCTGGGGTTAAACCACGACACACATGTATGACAGCAGTTAACTCTGTTTGGCTTTTAACCCTTCTCGTTGTTTCTGAAGGACTACTGCATCTACAGGTACTTTGTTAGAGGAATGGCCACACCAGGACAGGACAAAGTTCTGTTTAACCCAGTAGCTCCACCAGTGGCCATAAATGGATGCCAAGGGATGAGGAAAATTGAGGCAAGTGTACCTGCTGCTTCCCACTTTGATTATTCCCCCTCCCAACCTCTGATTATTTTCAGACTGTGGAACTTCTTTAATTGATTTGATTATGGTTTTTCTTGACATATTGCAATCTTTTTGTTACCTTTTAGGTACTTTCTAACCTGTTTTTTCCTTATTTCTTTCACTTATTCCCTGTTATTCTTATCTTCTTGTCACCAATGTTAGTTACTTGCTGTCTCCTGAAACCTCTCTTTTTTCATTTGAATGAAAAAAGACATTAAATATTTAAGATTTTTACAGAGCAATTTGTTGTTGCCTTTCCTGTCTGCTGAATTGCAGACTACCATTTTCTTTGTTCATTCTTTTAATGCTTATAAACATATGGAATTAATTCTTGTTACATTTGCTATTCCTTGCTAGTTGTTTCTGATTTTATGCCATATTCTTACTGATTCTGCCTGAATATGCGTTTTTATACTTATTCTAATGTACAATGCCCATTTCTACATTCAGCACACTTACTTTTTGTGTTTGAGATCAATGAAGAAAAACTCATGGACCAGGAAGTTGTTTTTTACTGCACACCCTATTATTTCTCTGCATCAGAATAATTTTGTTTTTGTGGATTTGCTTCACTACTTCAGTCCTTCAGAGTTTCTTCCAATAAGACCTGGACTCTGGATTTATTGAAGGATGCCATAGTGAAGTTCAGTGACATTACTTTTTTGCTTTTCCCCATTTTTTCATAATCATCATGAACTTATGCAATTCTTCATCACCTTACCCAAGCTGCCTTCTACACTCACACTCTCCACAAATCCCTCTCTGTGATTACAAAGACTAGAAGCATCTTCCCTCTGCTTTCTTCACAATAAAATTCAGGAATTTGCTGTAAAAATGTCACAGATTTAAAACAATTTGATTTCTATAACACAGGTTTCTCATCAGATGATGTTACCCATTGACACTACGTCTCTTGCTTCGCACAGCCCTACTAACTAGTCACAAAACCCCTTCATTAAGCTCCCTCGTAGGTATCTTTAAATAGAAGTCCATCATGATTAAATGTTTCCTTATATCTATTTTATTCATAGAGTCTTTCAACAGATATATTTTCCGATGCACTTCATGAACCTAAGAATATCAACATGCATCTTTCATTTGTAGAGCAACACTTCCTCTCTTTTCTCTCTATTTGTCTCTACTGAAAAAATAAATAATAAATCTGTATCTGTATTACCACCATGAGAATTATGACAAGTCTCTGTCATGCCAATCAAGTCACAAGTTAAGCTTGTAGCATTAAGACTCTCAGTTTCTGTTTATTCTCCATTCTTACAGCAGATGCACACACATGCGCACACAGAAAGTATCTTTCAAAATGTTTGCTGCCTTGTCATGCATGTCTGTCCACTGGCTGAAATTTCCTTGAAATGATGGGAATTTTTGGAACTTTCTGGATCAGGTCAAAAGAGGGGAAAGGATTTGAATTAAAAGTAACAAGCCATAGAAAATTATGACACTGCAGGTATTTCATTTGAAATATGCCTGGCTCCTGAGGATTCAATGAATTTATAATACTTGCTTCAGGTGCTTCTTATATAACAAAATAATAAGGGAGGAAAGAAAGTGTGGTCTTACATACCAGTGAAAATTTAAAGATTAATAAAAAAAAACCCTACATAGATTCAATGCAGGTTTGGATGAAAAACAGAAAGAGTAATAGATTAATAAGGATGTTCTGCACACAACTGGAACAGACAAGACTTAGAAATTAAATAGATTTAACTCATGTGCCTATGTTAAGTTTGTGAACAAATCTACAGAAGGCAAAAATTAAAGTTACTGCACATACAATACTTGGTCTCTGGTTAATGCAACTTTAATAAGGAAGCTAAATTAAATTTAAAAGAGAAAGAAAAATATACAGGTCACTTCACTAGAGTTTGATTTCCTGCTGCTCACTGATATAGGTTATAATTTCAGTAATCAAAGCACCTGTCACTGTACTCTGTCAGACCCATCACAATTTTTTATGAAAATGCATATATTTATTTATTAGCAATGGAACATACAGAAAAAAAAAGGTGGGAGGAATGATGAACTTTGAGGTGCCATAGAAGAGACACATGAGAGGAAAGTTGCAAGCTTCCAGTCAAGGGACAGATTTGGGGAAATCTATGGATATTTTTCTATTTCCTCAGAGAGGAGCTTCACACAGAACTAAAGTGTTAAAGGGATTCATCCGTATTATAATATTAAGTCTACTTTATATGATTTTTAAATAGGCTACATTAGCTCCATTTAAAGGAAGACAAATGCACAGTTAAAAGTTATCCTACTTATTATAAATGAGATAATTTGGGAGATAATTATTGCCTGTGCTACTTGACAGCAACCTGTTGAAATGGTTTCATGATGGTAGTACTTTTCATTAAATATGTCTGTTTCCTATGGATAACATTCACAATAAAAAAAAAAAAAGGTTTTGTTTGTTTGTTTTCAGGCCTTTTTTTTGGTAGGGAGAAAAAAAGAGAAAGAACAAGGTTGAGCCAAAAAATAATTTTCCTTATTCACTGAATAGATGAGTTTCTGAATATTATGTATGTTCATGAACAAAGCAAGGTGATTCTATTGTGATCTAATTACAAAAAAGGTTTAGAAGTAACTGCAGTACCTTCTGTTGATGTTTATGAGCATATGCAACATACACTACTATTATATGTAATACAAACATTTTTTCATTCATAGTTTGAGTGAACATGTGGATTTTATCAGGATAGTGGAAATTCCTGTGTTGCAAAAAATCTGTTATAAATGTAGGTAGTGACATGAGAAACTACGCAGGTAGAAGCCACAGGGGCTAAAGCACACTGCTTCAGTTGCAAAATACAGACACCTAAATTACAGGGGAAAAAAAAAAGGTGGCCTTCAACTTTAAGGAACAAAACTGGTAAAAGTGCCTGAATGTCCAGGGCAGCAAATCATCAGAAATATGGGAGACTGGCCCTTTTAAGCCATATGCCACACTGCTGTGAAAAGATCCTACCTGCTCCCTAAGGTACCATGAACTCCATGGCTTTTGGTCTTGGAACTTGCTCAAGGTCAAGTCCCAGGTGGGGCTCCTTTAAATTTGATTTTGGACATCCGTAGCATAGTTGTCATGTACATGGGCTAATTCCACTTGGTCTCTTCATTTTAAGTAGAGAAAAAGATGCATTTTTTTTAAGGACAAAATTAATTGTCACCTGAAGGAGATGACTCATGCCCTGAAAATGCCTCCATTTATTGCCATGAAAGGAACCTGGAATGATGAACTCAACTTCGTATGTTTATAGTATAGAATCTAAAATTATGTGAAAGAAACCCCTAAACTCATTTGACTTGCAGCTCTTTGTAGTGGGGACTGTGCTCCAAATATGCAGAGCCTCAGACTAAGCCAGTTACTTCATCTCAGTTTCCTTCTCCCACAAGCTAGTCCTGCATTCAGGGTTTGCCTGTTTGGAGATATGAGATAAAACATCTCCACAGGCTAAGCCAAACAACTTGAATTCCATTATTCTTTTTCAAAGAGATAAAACACTAGACATTTCAAGTGAGTTTGAATACACATGCTCCAAATCTCATAGTTTATTTCAGTATATTCTCTGAGATCTTTTGGGCCCAACTAATATAGTAGGGAGCACTTCCATGCAGTTACTTTCAACCTGAAAATGGCTGACACTCCAAATTAAGCCACCTCTTGCCATTTCTGGTCTTCCAGTTTATTTTATATGGGGATTTCTGAACAGCCATAGTAAGTGACAACTGAACCCTACTTTGCCTCATGTGAGCTCTGCTACAATAAAGCAGTTCTTTTGGCTATAAGCCAAACTTTTGACTCATTAGCTTCATTTCTTTCTTTTTAATTCTGGAGTCCCAATGTCTAACAGTTTTAACCTTATTCTGAGGAAAATTGAAACTGCAAACAGAAGATCCAATTCAATATGAAAAAGAAACAAGACTGCCTTCATGATTAAAAACTTCATAAAACATTCTCAAAGAAATCCTCCAAATGTTTACATGAGTGAAAACAGGTATTTAGAATGTCACAGTTACGTGGCTCTAATAATTAGATATCTTATTAGTTAATTGAAACTACCACTAGGCAACTTTGAAAATCTGTTTTATTAGTTATGTTTTAAATCATTCAGCAACTATTTGATAATTTAGAAAATAAGACAATTATTTAGCTATTTCTTACATTGATGAAAGAGATTTAGACACATGGATCACAACATTTTGTAACAAAAATTTTCCATTCATCTAATTTCTTAGATAATTTCAGTATGCACACAGATGAAGAGAGACAGTGTGCACCTCTGTACACGTACTGTGAACAATCATTTACTTTATGGCCCCTAACCCAAGTGACAGTTCATAGAAACAGTGTCATCTCTCCTAACAGAAATTACTGCAGCAAATTAGCAAAGGCTAATATGAAACTATTTTTATAATTTAAACAAATAAAATTAATTGCCAGCCTGTATAATATGATTTATGAACTTTTTTCTTTTGATACTGTTGTGGTTTAACCCCTGCCACCACCGAAGCACCATGCAGTGGCTCACTCACTCCCCACCACCCAGTGGGATGGGGGAGATAATCAGAAAAAAAAAGTAAAACTCGTGGGTTGAGATAAGAACAGTTTAATAGAGCAGAAAAGAACAAACTAATAATAATAGTAATAACAATACTAAAATGACAATAATAAGAATAAAAGGATTGAAATATACAAGTGATGCACAATGTAATTGCTCACCACTCGTTGACCAGCGCCCAGTTAGTTCCCGAGCAGCGATCCCCCCCAGGCCAACTCCCCCTAGTTTATATACTGGACATGACGTCACATGGTATGGAATACCCCTTTGGCCAGCTTGGGTCAGCTGTCCTGGCTGTGTCCCCTCTCAACTTCTTGTGCCCCTCCAGCCTTCTTGCTGGCTGGGCATCAGAAGCTGGAAAATCCTTGACTTGGTCTAAACACCACTTAGCCACACCTGAAAACATCAGTGTGTTACCAACATTCTTCTCATACTGAACCCAAAACACAGCGCTATACCAGCTACCAGAAAGAAAGTTAGCTCTATCCCAGCTGAAACCAGGATAGATACAAAAACTGTAAGTCCATTTTATTCCTTTTTTACTTTGAAAAAAGGAAAAAAAAAAAGCTGTCTCTGAAGAAGGACAATGTTGCAGACATGAAGTATATTTTTCAAGTAAAAATGTAACATGAAGAAATTTGTGAAGATTATGTGATGAATAGATATCTCAGTTGTCATATTTTTCAAGGCCCGTGAACTTGTCAGGTTTTGTCTGAGCTTGTCTTGGCCTGGCTAAAGCTTTGTTTTAGTTGACTGAGCTGCAATAGCTAATGGAAAGAGGATTTTTTAATTTATTTGTTTTACTTTTGCTTATCTTTAATGAAGTATGTACTGTAACCTTTTGTATAGATAATTGCCCCGTGTAGAACTAAGTATTTATGACCCTAAGATAATGGTGTAGTACAGAGGAATGCAGACATGGTATGGTAGAGACCTCAAAAGTGGGGATAGAGGATGCAGTGCAGAGGAATGCTGGCATGGGGTGATAAGAAAAGGGACACAGAATGGATGACATTGGAGATCCCAGGGGTGCGAGCAGTTGATCTAGACTCAGTTAAAGAAATGCAGACCTGAAAAATTGGCAAAAACAGTTTAAGGTGTACCAACAACAGCAAAAAGCAGGTATCCAGTGTAGTGAGACATTCCATATTTAAAAATGTGGATGTAATGTGCAGATGAAGATCAATAAAGAGCAAGGCGTAAAAGCAGGGTAGAAAACAAAAAAAAGATTAGCCTCAAGTAGACCTTTGAGCTGGAGAAACAGACAACTAACATCACACTCCTGGGCAAGAGACTGGTGACTCTCTGTACAGAATGACACCGGGAGCTGTAGGATCCAGCGGGGCCAGGGAAGGCTGAGCACAACAGCAGAGAATGGGGTAAACAAGGAGGAACTGTTGTGTAATCATTTCCACTGCATTCACTGTTGAGACCTTTTCTGCAACAGCATTCTTTACTGTATTTTTTGCTTCTCTCTTTTTCCACAACCTTGAGACCTGGGGTCTTTTTGGTTTGGGTTTGGGTTTTTGTAGATTATTCAAATTTCAGTTATATTAACAATAAATTCTTGATTTTACATATAAGGTGTATTTCCTTTTGCCCTCCAGATTTTGAGTGCCATGCTAGATTTTAATAGATGAAGTGCTGTACTGGGATGTAAGTAAGGTGCTTAGAGTAATGGGATTAGCACATGACAGGGTGTCCTGGCTAAAAAGTTCTGTATGCTTTAGTAAGAGATGCATTGTTTATGATAACTTGCATTTAAGAATTTCTGCTGGCTGCTCAGCTGGGCAGTATTTCAGAGCAGTGTGGACATGAACAACCCACACTGCTTTAAACAATTCTTTCTTGGTGGTGTTGTACAATATGTTTAAAATAATTTCTGCTTTCATAAAATAATAATTTAAAAAGCAACAATGTAATGCTACCAAAAAGAAACACATATTTGAAGTCTTCATTGTATGACATTTTATAGAGACTTTTGTAATGCAGTTGTACATTGCAGGTACACTGACCGTGGAGGCACAGAAAGAAGATCTGTCACAGAGATGTGTGATTCTTCCTAGGTAAACACTAGAGTCTGAATGTAGCTGGAGAATGTAACTGCATCCATACTATTTATTTTCCATAAGTGTACAAATACACTCATTTTATCTAGTATCTCATCTTGTTCAGTGTATTCAAGCTTTTTGTCTCACTGTTACTTTCCAACTTTATTTCCCTTGCATATGAACTTTCTCCCTACAGGCAGTATTCTTGTCTGTTGTATCAGTATATTGAACCATTGCATTAGCCTTTACAGACATTACCTGACCTACTTCAATCTTGAACATTAGAAGAGAATGCTTGTTTTAAATCCAAAATGTTGAGTTCTTTTGGACAAAGTTTATGAGAACATATAGTACTGTAAATCATGGGGACATCAAGCTTAAGAGTGGAAAAGGTGGGGAAAAGGTGCATCCTTCATTTATTAAACACTGTTTTGTACTAAAAATATAATGGAAATGTTAATAATGCTTAGAGGGAGATAATAATTCACAGAACCAAAACTGAGATATATTCAACCAGAGATTTCTTAATATAGAGGGCTGGCTAGGCAAATAAGATCTATGTGCAAACATTAATTACTGGGTCCTTAGTGAACACTTTCTGCAAAACAACTGAAAACTTAGTGCTGTCAATTAATTCTGGTTTAGATTGATGAGAAAGTTAAGTGTTAAATGCTCATTCAATACTACATATGAAAAAGAATCTGAAAAGCATTTAATAGGCCAAATGATACATGATTTGGGAGGGGGTTTTCATTACCATTTTCAGTTAATTACTTACAGCAATTACAGTCTACAGCTTTGTTACAAAAATATAGACATCCTTAACCACTTTCATTTTAGATCTAATTTTTTCCATATCACTAAAACATTTTTTGACATTAGGCATACTGTACTTAGCTAGATTTTTCAAAAGCGATAGAAATAGCACCACCTGAAGAATAAGAGGAATATATCCTGTAATTATATACTGTAATTATATATCTAGAAATAGCTTTAAGAAGTAATGGATGCACCCAGAAATGAATTAATTGTCAAGTGACATATTTTTCAGTAGCCTGCCATGAGCACCAATCCATTGCTTTCTCACTCTCCACTTTTTACAAGCTTTATACTGAAATTGATTTCCCAGTGAGATTCATATCTATCTGAGTTCTATTCATACTGTTATTCACTGTAAATATCTCCAGCAGCCCTATTAACTTTAATGCATTAGCTCTTCTTCTATTTATTGCAACTTAATGAATGCATAATAATTTTAGTTTAGGACACCATTAGCAGGATAGATTTTCCAAGCTCCTGTAGCTCAGCAGATGTACTATCATAAATTACCACAAAGCTACGTGCTTTTTTATGATGGCCATAAGAAAATTATTAGAAAACCATTTTTCTATTCTCCTACAGACTTGGTGTTCAGAAAGGCTACAGGTTTAGTAAAGCATCGTGTCTGTCTGGTATAATCAGCATATGTTCCACAAGTAACCAGGATTTAAGCAGAAATGAGGATATAAAACCAGACCCTACAGCATTCTTTAGGTAGGGCCAGAAGACAAGAATCCAGAGGATATACCATCAAATATCAGAGAGCTGCTTGTGTCTGACAATTGGGACTATTAATTTACATTCTATACATAGCAGAAGTTCTTTCCCTTCCCTACTATTTGGAACAACACTCAATAAAAATGAACCATATCTTTGAGGGCTTGTTGTGGGCCTCCATGAGCAAATGAAATTATGTTGGTGTCATTCGCTTCACATCTATAAAGTTAAAGCAATGAAACAGAGATGGGTGAGTGGATTTCAGGGAAATTTTGATGTATAAAATGTTTTCTGAATCCTTCCCACACTTGAAAGCAATGCTTGAACCCCTGGAGAGCAGTTTAAGTAACTGTAATAGGCACTTGGGTAATTCATGGAAATCCTACATATAAAGTGTTAGTATGACAAACAAATCAGCTTGCTTTGATCTAATTTTAGACTATTAAAAATACTAACCCAGCTGCAAGATCCAGATTATGAATCCTACAGACATCAAAATAAGTTAAAAGAAATAGATACGCAAGAGAGACTGTAACTTCCTAGTGCAAAATGTATGGTGAGCATCGGATGACTATTTATGGCTTAACAACTTGTACTGTATTTGGAAGTACAAATACAAATTAAATGAAAAAATGGTATTAGTTTTACATATTCATCAAATTAAAAATAGCTATATGGAGCTGAAGCTCAGTTACACCCAAGAAAGGTTTCTGGACTTGCAAACTGACCTGCTGAAGAAGTAAGATTTCCTTTCAGACCACAGAGAAAAATGCAACACTTTCCACAACAAAGTTGAATTCTGTTGGTAAAATGACAAATCTGCTTTAATCTTTCACAGTGTTTTGGTTCTTTCATTAATCTGTTTGAAATACATTGCAAGATAGAGCCAGATCTAAAGTCTTCAAGGTTTCACATTTTTCAGTGGTTCCTTTTTCTCTATGTGACCAGAAAGAAATGTTTATTAGAATTCCCCATTATAGCTCAATGTATCCACACAATGTTTGTGATCTGGAATGCTTGCCTTAGGCACGGTTCTTGAACCATGCTATTTTATGTGTATGTAAAACCTTGTGATGTCTGAAATAAGCTCCATTATTTAAAGATTTTGGTAGCTATCTTTATATCAAAATATTGTGGAAATGTTCACTTGTGTCCCTTTTTTCAAAACTACTGGTGCAGGACTGAAATATGCAAACTTCTCTGAAAATCCTGGGACGCATCATCTTGATGTTCTACAGGTGACAGAGCATACAGCCTGCCCAACATCGAACAGATGTTTCCTTCACATTACTGTTTCTTGCAATAAACTGTGATTGATAGAACAAGCATGCAACTGTGAGGAGTCTCACATTTACTACACTATTATATTTTGTCTTAGGATAAATGTATACAATTAATATACTCTTACACCCTGCTCCAAAAAGTATCCTTCACAGGCAAAACAGAGATTAGCTTCCTTCCTGTTAGCTGGATGAAGCCTTTCTGGATCAGGAATTCCTCACCTCCATGGGACCATGAACTAGCAGTTCAATGCCACATGTCTTTCTCTGGAAATCACAGGGAGGGACACAAGGACATATCACACTTCTATTCTCAAACGGAAATCAGAAATTCTACAGAAATCACTAGATTTAGTTCTGACTAAAAGTTCGCATGTGTGAGCAGTTATTTTAAGTATCTTTGACTTGCATTTTGCATTGAACACAGCATGTCAGCAGCTGGAAACTCTTGCACGTGACTCATATAAATGAGCCATACATATTCCATGTTACTTTTAGTGAGATATGCCAAGCTGCGTAGAGTAAATTTCCAAGAACCATCTTTCAGTGCAGATAGGTTTGCACTGCATGTCATCATCTCTTCTTTGTATGGCATATAATGATGGTAATAACATCATCACAGGTGTGCTAAATCAAGGGTGAGGCATCTTGGAAGTGTTTTTTTTTAAACAACAGTTTCTCAAAGGAACAGTACCTTCCAAACGAGTTAAACTGTATTCTACCTTGTAATAAAGGTAAAGCTAAGCAGTGCAACATTGATAATTCTTTATAATTTGCTGGCCAAGGACTTTCCCTTGGTTTAATTTATCTACCTTTCTCAGTGTTTATATAGAAATATATATGTACACTCATGTACTTGTGCACATTGTGTGGAATTTGTGGAACCTCAGCAATTACACTATCTAATCTACCTCTTTGGTAACTAATGGAAGATTAGAGAAACCTTTAATTCTGTTTATGTACTTAATTCCATTGGGTTTGAAAACAAAATGGGATATTTTTTTCAATTTAGTTCAGTATGTTTTATGCATAAATAATAAACATTAAATCAAATTATTCTTGTTTACACCTTAAAAATTATATTCTGGGTGAACTAAAACCATAAAACCATTTATTGGGTTTTTTTAATATAACTTCTTCCGCAAAGTATTTTTCTCTTTAAATAAGTCGTAAACTTTCTTTTAAACAGGAATTTCTAGAATTAAATAAGACCTTGCTGTGTTACTGTCTTTCCATATTACACATTATGCAGATGTTTTGCTGGGTATATTAGTACTGTTGTATCTGCCTAAGTAGCAGTTACACACAAGTTAAATCATCAGTCCTGAATTCACATGCCCCTAATTAAGTTAATGTTAAAAAGTTCATTTCAGCTTTAGAATTACTGCAGTTTTCCTGGTTTTAACATTAATGTATAGGTCAGTATGCAAACTTAGCTAGACATACATGTGCTAGAGATCTGGAAGGACCACTAGCACAACTACTGCAGAGTCTCTGCTGAACCCATAGGAGTGACCCTGAGCTTTTGCAGAGAGTCCAGGTCTCAAAATGGTAAGTTGACATCCTGTGCTTCCCAGCATCACACTGTAACTGGGAAGATTGGAGGAAGAGCAGGAAAGGAAAGAGGCTGGGTATTCCTTGGCTAGCACTGGGCAGTTAGGTGAGTGAGATTTCATATAAACATGTGATGGCCAAGCTCTTCTTTGGAAAAGTAAAACTTGAGTGTGGGAAAGGGCTAAGGGAGAAGATATCTGTAACTGTAATTCAGATTAATACAATATTTCTGCATCAGAGAAAACATCATTTCTGAAGCTGATCAAATAATAATAACTAAAAAACAAAACCAAAATCCAACAGAAAGAGAGCAAGAGACTTAACTCTTTCTCTGTCAGTTCTTCTGTCAGTTTTTTTTTTTATTCAACAAATGCTGAAAAGATAAGTTGTTCTATAATCAATTATGCTTTCTTAAGCAGGAATGATCAGTATGAATAACAAGATAAAAGTACACAATGATTAGAGTTAGTGAGTTAATGTTTTCTTGCTAGGAAATTAAGGAATACACAGAAACTTCCTTTCTACAAAGAGTGGGGATTAGTAGGGCAGAGCTAATAAGGGTGATTTTATGAACCAGGACTTGACTTGGAGTCCAAACCTCTGGATGGGTTCCCAGGTGTTATTCATAATACAGACTTAGATTTAGATTCTAGTTTTAGCATGTCTTCTCTCATTACTCTTGGTTTCCTTTGTAGACAATAGGCAGAGGCAGGCATCCTTGTGTTGGCATCCTACTTCTAAGTAATATTTCCTCTGAAGTCTCCTTTAGGAATGTGATGTGTTAACGACAAAGATTCACCAGAATCCATTGTCCCTGTGTATTAAATATGTATTATCCTGCACAAATGAAGCACTAGACTATGACTGCATGTAAGAGAACATCAGAGTTTGGAAATGAACTTAAGCCCCCAAGATAAATCCATTTCCTGAAGAAGCCTCTGTTATTGAATGAATACTCATTTCTCTAAAGGTATTTATGACTGCTGTCTGACTTGATGGTGACCTAGCAAACTGTACATGACTGCTTCCCTCCAGGGAAGGTGTTCTGCTGAAAGAGGCAGAATAACTCAGGCAACAGAAACGCAGAAGCAGCTAAGAACAAGGTGCTTACAACCAAATGCTGCGCTGGGGCCCAAAGTAGCCTGACATAAGCCTTTACTAATGATTAAATTCAGCCCTTCTATGTGCAGGTGTATCTGTTCTATCATCTAGAGGACATGCAAATCACTAACACATGCAAAGAAGGAGCTGATGTTACAAGATAACAGTAATATGCACCTGTGATTTAGAAGGCAAATCAAGGCCTTAGAACAGTAGGCTACATAAATTATTATAAAACCCGTTTGACTCTAGAAATGAAGAGGCTTGCTGTATATAACACAATAGTTCAATGCTTATATTTTGATATCTTACCAAAGATTTAAACCTAACTACAAGCAAAAGTCCCCACACTAAGGTTTATAAATAATCCCAGATATTCGTAATTTATGACTGATTTATGCACAATTGTTGAGATAATTTTGCTGGAGCAGAGAAATGGGGTGATGTTCAACAGACAGTGGCTGACTACTTGCCTTCTCTTTCTTTGAGTTAGCATTTCAGATTTGGAAATGTCTAACCTACTAACAGCAAAGTAAATTACTGATAGTACTTCATGTTTTCACGCTTTCACTCTAAGATTAATTACTTTTCAGCCACTTTACAGAATTTTGGTTTGCACTTCTTTGTATGAGCGTGTATTCACATACAAAGGGGAATGAGGGATTGAGACTAGGAAATTGCTTTCATTTTCCTCCAACCACTAAATAACCTGTCTTCTCAATATCAGGCTAAAAGGTCAATATCTAATTTAGGATCCTGTTTCTATAACCCTTGAGATGAGTAGCTCTTGACTTCAGGTGAGATGGCCTTGTGATTTAATGCTTTTTTAATGTAAGAAAAAGCTGAAGAATTTGGCCCATGCTTAAAAGCAGTCATTGAAAAATGCACAGTGCAGATTTTTTTATTCTTTTCTTTTTCTTTTTTTTTTTTTTCTGAACATGTATTTGCTGCAAATTCTTACAAAACTTTTGGGGCATTTACCACAGCTTTGACAAAGCTCTCTAAGCTAGTGCTTTTCAAGTGGCTGTGTTTGAGTATATCAGTCGTCCGAAAAAACGGATTGAAGAATGAGTTTGATAATTCTGGATTATCCACACTGCTTAATTGCCCACACTTACAATACTCTGGGCACACAACTTTTAACTTCATACCCTACCTCTGTTTTGGGCAACCCAAATTTTTTTCAACAAATCTGTTGGTGGAAGAGCTAGCCTTAATTATTTTTCCCTTTGACCAAATGACCATTTGCTGACATTTGTCCTCCCAGCCTGGAATTGATCTCTGATATACTTTTATTTAACGTTTTAGACACAGCTTTTGAGCCCACTTCTTTGGAATAGGATCTGCAGCCTATTTAGTCTCAGATTTTTCTTTGTCTGAGTAGGTTGCATTAGATATCACAGAAAACCCATAATCTATCTGCCTTTTAGTCCTTTCACAGGTGTGAGACCTACCAGGTTCCCACAGTTTCAGTGTTATGGGCACACAGGTTTTAAGTTCATTCATGTAAAATGTACATTTAGCTTTGTACAATAGAGAAAATAATTTATTCCTTCTTTAGCAAAAGATAGGTATCCAAAGAAAACAATAAAACCATCTGTATATATCTGTATTTCGCCCTCAATTTCTTCTTACAGTCTTTAGAATTTGGGAGGGTGTAGGTCAGACCATTCCTTGGAATTTCAGGGTATTTTGTTGCACATGCCATTTTTTTTTCAAATCAAGGTGTAATTATCTCACTGCTGCAATCAAGTTTGTTTTTATCTTAAGTGGCACTTCTGTTAAGATGAACCTTTCTTTAGCAAACAGAACTCTTCCATTGCTTTTCTTTGCTATTTTTTCTCCATGTCAGTGAATGCTGGTGAAATTTTATATACATATATATATTTATGTATATAAAATATAGGTATAACTGAGAACCAGCAACTTGAAAACTATGTTTCTCTGGGGGATTTCCCCCCCTGTGTGGTGGTGCAACCCCCCAGAGCCACTCTGAGATCTCTGGATAAGCCAGACATGCTTTAGAATGCCCCCTTCCCTCCCTTTGTGCTGTTATCTTGGTTGCAAGTGCAGAGACTTAGGGGTGCCGGGCACCCCCTGGTCACACCTGGGCCATCTGCTCCTGAACAGTACATCAGGGTGACTCAGTGTGAGTTGTGGCCAGAACGGGAAATAACGACCAAAGACGGTCATCGACGTTGCCAATAGCAAGAGCTGTGGAGCTCTCCAGGCTCACGGCAGGCTGTGTGACCCAGGGTTTCCTCAGGGAGGGGGGGGTGGTCAGGAGGATTGAGAGATCATCCATAGGCAATTTTGACACAACTTGAAGTCCCAGTGTTGCAAAGTTCACTGACGGGCCCTTGGCGAGTGCTGGCACATAAAAGTGAGTAATTCTTAAACTTCATGAAATGGAAATTTTAATCCTAAGTTCACCTCTGTCTGTGTGCGTGTGTGTGTGGGTTAAATTTGGTTCAGGACTGTTGTATCTGTGCGTGTGGGTTTGCAGTTTGGTTCAGAACTATTTGCCTGTCTCTGTGGGGTTTGGTTAGGAACCATTTTGTCTGTCTGTGCGGGTGTGTGATTTGATTTAACCTCCATCTGTGTGTGCAGCTCTGCTGTATGTTTTGGGTGATCCTTGCCATTTTTGAATCTTTAAGTCACAAATTTAGTTGTAACAAATTCCATCGAATCACTTGTGTTGAATTGGCTGATGATTAAGTACTGTTAAAATTATACGACCTAATCTTGTGATCTATCTCAAAAATACTAAGAACTCTTAAATTGCTGCTAAAGCAAAGCCATGTAACAAAACCCCATTCACGACACCCTGGCACACTCTTTTTTTACCCAGAAAGTTTTTCCCAATTCATGTTGCCTTCTTAGCTTAACTGTCGTTTGGCCACAGTCCAGTCCGTCAGGTTAATGGCTGATACTGTTTGTTCTGCAGCCTCTTCTAGACAAGCAGATTGATTTCTGTTAGAGAATTTGTCAGTTTGTGATGGAATTACTTAATATTCCTTGAGGCATTTAGTAATATAGTGCTTTTAGGAGTTAACTAGCATTCTTCAGTGATACACAGACATGCTCCAAATTGTTCCAGCATCTATATTAAAATATAAATTTTCCTGATTGTAGAAATGGGATGTGAAGCATTTACTACAGTATCATACATGCCTGTCACTTAAAAGACTCTGTCTTACTATAGCATGCATTTTAAGTTCACAAATTCCCCCTTACAGAGTCTTCCTTCATTTCCTCCTCATGGTTAATAAGCTACACATTCTCTCACGACGCTACAAATACATACCAAACAAATATTTAAAGAATTTCAAACTTACTCTAACTGCCCTACAAATGGCTGATTTATTATACCTTATATACAGAAAGTTACTCTTTCCATTTTAATATACAAAGCTGAGCAAAAATAAGGATGAAAACTATAGCAAGAGACTGCTCAATTACATTTTAATGGATATAGGCATGCAGTGATCTGACTGCGGCAGAAGAGCATTGTTTGCTGGGCACTCTTATGCCATTGGCCTTTAGGAAAAAAGGATGTCTTTTGATCTCATTCTAGCTCTGTCTCTGACTTTGTGTGACCTTTGGCAAGTCACATTAGTTGGGTGTGCAGCATCCATAAAAATTAGTAAACTATTGCTTTACTTGTTCTCTTGAGGTTTGGGAGGCTTAATTAGTGAATTTTATAAATCTTTTCTAGACTCACAAATGCAAAGTGCTATAAGGACAAAGTTTTATTGTCACTATTCCTTTGGGAAATGAGTTTCTTAGAGCTGTGGGAGATAATTAGTCACATTTAGCAGGCTGTGCTGCAGCTAAAACCACCATTAAAGTAATCTTTATGATTATGAACAATACTTGTTCTCATGAATTTGACAAAATCAGATGTGGGTTCTGGGTTTCTGACTTGGCCTTTTCCTGCCCTTTCACAAGTTGAAAACTGTTAGGATGCTATGATGTTTTTAAATCGCGATAGATTTTCACTTCATTTCTAGAAAACTACTCATATTGAATGCTTAGGAAATATGTTTTCACAGTCATAGCCATAGAAAATATAATTATCCTTCACAAAATACTTGGAATACCCACAAACTATTCTTGCAAAGAAATCTTGTATTTTAAATGAAATAATTGGCTGTGAGTTTTCTTGTACAGGCTGTGACTGATGGCATTAAGCCTACCTCAGGCTGCCTCTCAGCTGGCCGTTTGCAAATGGACTGATTCTTTTTTTGAGCAGCTGATGTCACCTTTCTTCTTTATTTGGAGGAAGAGTACATCAACTGTCTGAGAGTCAGCCTTGTTTAGTGGAATTACGGTAGCCTGACTCTGTGACATTAGTAAAGGCATTAAGGCACTTCTGAAAAGTTTATCTTATGGGCCAGATTTTTTAAAGTAGATGCATGAAGATGCACATACACGTCTCTCATGTTTTTATTCTCCTGATGTCTCTATCTCCTTTATTAAACTTTGTGAATTTTCCTTCTTAATGTTTACCAAAGTTGCATGACAATTTCATTTCTTCAGACAGATCCACTTGATCAGAGAAAACCGTCAGGTTATAGACACTAATTTTGTCGTTTCACTGTTTTAAAAACAAACAAACAAACAACATATTCCAAAACTTGCTTGTCAATCTGGATGCTACTGTGTTTCTTTCTGAATTGCTGGCCAGGTAGTTTAAATCTTTCACTGCATCTAAGATCTATGCTTTGGGCAGCTCCATTAATTGCTCACAAAAAATCCTTATCCATGTGAACATTCTCATTTAGCAGCGACCTCAGTCACAGTACCCACATTCTTCTCCCATTTCATTATCACACACAGACTTTCAGCAGGTACAGTTTCTCAGGTAAATCGAACAAAGTGCTTACATGGCTCTTAAACTGTGCCATGCCTCCTTTTTCACTAGCCAGTCCTTCATAGGCAAGGACTATTTATGTTGCTGTTCCAGTCAAGTGACTTCACCAAATTTCTATTATGCCAACTAAGTCGTATATGTGACCATAGTCATAATATAAGATGCTGCTGTTAACATTTCTGGTATTAATAAATATTCATATAAGTTGTTAATCAATTTGATTTACTACTTGCTTTCTTCTCCCTACTTTCACTATGACATGAGTAATCCTCTCACCTTTGGTTCAGAGACCTTCTACCAGGTTGACAATATTTTCCTGGAGAAACTGGATGCTCATGGCTTGGACAGGTGTACTCTTCTCTGGGTAAAAAAATGGCTGGATGGCCAGGCCCAAAGAGTTGTGGTGAATGGAGTTAAATCCAGCTGGCAGCCAGTCACAGGTGGTGTTCCCCAGGGCTCAGTATTGGGGCCAGTTCTGTTTAGTATCTTTATCAATGATCTGGATGTGGGGATGAAGTGCACCCTCAGTAAGTTTGTAGACAACACCAAGCTGGGAAGGAGTGATGGTCTGCTCGAGGGTAGGAAGGCTCCACAGAGGGATCTGGACAGGCTGGATCCATGGGCCGAGTCCAACTGTATGAAGTTCAACAAGGCCAAGTGCCGGGTCCTGCACTTGGGTCACAACAACCCCATACAGCGCTACAGGCTTGGGGAAGAGTGGCTGGAAAGCTGCCTGGTGGAAAAGGACCTGGGGGTGTTGGTCAACAGCCGGCTGAATATGAGCCAGCAGTGTGCCCAGGTGGCCAAGAAGGCCAACAGCATCCTGGCCTGTATCAGAAATTGTGTGGCCAGCAGGAGCAGGGAAGTGATCATCCCCCTGTACTCAGCACTGGTGAGGCTGCACCTCAAATACTGTGTTCAGTTTTGGGCCGCTCACTACAAGAAAGACATGGAGGTGCTGGAGTGTGTCCAGAGAAGAGCAATGAAGCTGGTGAAGGGTCTAGAGCACAGGTCTTCTGAGGAGCAGCTGAGGGAACTGGGGTTGTTTAGCCTGGAGAAAAGGAGGCTGAGGGGAGACCTTATGGCTCTCTACAACCACCTGAAAGGAGGTTGTAGCGAGGTGGGGGTCAGTCTCTTCTTTCAAGTATCAAGAGATAGAATGAGAGGAAATGGCCTCGAGTTGCAGCAGGGGAGGTTTAGATTAGATATTAGGAAAAATTTCTTCACTGAAAGGGTTATCAAGCATTGGAACAGGCTGCCCAGGGGAAGTGGTTGAGTCACCATCCCTGGAGGTATTTAAAAGACATGTAGATGTGGTGCTTAGGGACATGGCTTAGTGGTGGAGTTAGCAGTGTTAGGTTAATCATTGGACTTGATGATCTTAAAGGTCTTTTCCAACCTAAACAATTCTATGATTAAAAAGGTAATAATAATGCTATGACCTAATTTAAAGTTCTCAGTTAGCAAGCCAGTATGGAAAGGTTGTCTGGTTTTATTCTTCTTCATGAGGCAGCAATCACTCAGCAAGCTTGTGGAACTTCATCCTGTGGTGTAGGAAGCCACTATCTGGAAATATCACAAGCACAGCTAGGTCTTAACCTCCAGGATATCCCTGTCCCTTCCGGAGCCTTGACCTTCAGCTAGGAAAAGTGACAATAATGCTATCTATGCCTTGAGAATCCAAGTCTAACACTATCTGTAGTACCTCTGTAAATGAGAATCATGGAGTAGTGGCCAGTGTGAAAGACAGGCCACAGCATACTTTCAATAACAGCTTGAACTTGCTCTCCCTATACCTGCTGAGCCTTACAGATTAGCAGCCAGCGCAACGTGGCATCCCTGGGGTTCACTACTATTGCTCGTCAGAAGATCTGGGTGTCCTGAGGAGTCTGGCTGCGAGATAAAGAGTTTACATCTAGGGCCCTACTGATTTGGGAAAGCATGCCATGGACTTCCAAAAGTGTATCCTGACAAAAGAATCAACGACAGAAAGAAATTCCTCTCGCCTTCTTTCGGTAGTCCAAACCAAAACTAAGAGACATACCTTGAAATTTTTATGAAATCTTTAACACTACTAAGAAAGTTCATAAAAAAGAAGGGCAAGTGCAAGACCATCTAAATGATACTAGTATGGTAAACCCCAAACCAAGACAAATATATGTTGGTGGCATGAAGCGTTTCAGCAGTTCTGATGTATTGAAGAGAGTTTGCTTTCGTCCTGACATTTATAAAGCATTACGCACGAAACCTCCAGATACTGCAAGGGGCCAACAGGGCTCAGTCCTTTCTATAGTCCATTCAACATTTACTTGCAGTCACATACCGAATATTCAGGCGGTGTCCTCTCAAGTGAAGCAAAATATGAAAGGGACCATTTATACTCATTATATGTAATCACAATACCAGTACCAGGACAGATAGGATGTGGAAATTAATTTTGACTTGTAGAGAACATCCGCTACAGAGACTTATGTATTGCAACATGCTCTCTCTAAAAAATAAATATGTTTCATATTTTTATAATAATAATAAATGGCCATTTGTGCAGTAGGTGAAAACAGTATTCTAATCAATCAGTGGAAACCAAAGTATAACTTGTTGTGCTTCATTTCTGTGGTCTTACTGGATCATTCCCAGCAAGAAACCCTACAGTGAGTCATTGCTATACAGTATATAAAATCTTTTTTTCCTTCCAGTAACATGGTTCTTTGAATATTAAAGGTCTGAAAATCTTTCACCTGATGCTAGCAAAAAGCTTACCAAATATTAACATAAAAAATCTTTCTGAAGATAGAACAAAAATAATGAACTATGCAATCTGATTTATATACAGAGTTAATATTTTTCAGAGTAGAATAGTGTTTATTGTATCTAGCTGTTTTACTTATGTAACCACAGGAAGAATGGTCTCAACACACTGCACAGAACAAAGGGACTATTACAGAGAGAAATACTGTGGACCTATGCGAAAGTGTTTTCCTGTCATTTTGCTTTCCTATTCTACTAAATATTCATTCATGCATCTCATCCTGGTGAGAGAAAACAAGAGGGAAGCAATCTGAAATACACTCATCCATCTCCTGCATAATCTTCTTTTCCTTGTTCTCTGCACGCAAGCAGTATTAAATTCCAACTGAACAAGGATTCGCAGAGAAACATCTTAAGATATAGATATAACATAGTGCTCACCTGTGTTTGGAAATGCCTCAGTCAAAAATAGTTGTTTGCACGTTTTGTGCTGATAGATGATATGTTGCTGGCATCCTGAAAAGTGGCATTTTGATAAGGCTGAATCAGACAGCTCTTTATGTGGATAACCTTTTAAATGGGAAGCAACGTAATTTGTCCTTTCTCTCCCCATTTGCTTTATAATTGTCATCAGCTCCTGACAATTCCAGTTTACCTTTCGGCATTGTAAGATAGAAGTTAATTCTATACTTTTCTAGTTTGGTTTTTTTTTCCCTCAAATCTGATTTTTTTTCAGCACAACATTTGTATGAAACGATACTCCAAAGCAATAAGAAAGTGAGTCTAAGAGGTGGACAAATTTTATTGTTTTCTTCTTCTTCATCATGATGTTTCTCTTAACTTGATAATGTTAAATGTCAGCAGCAGGTGCTGCTTGAATCAGTGCTGGACAGTTTGACTAAGGCCTTACAATTTAGGCATGGCTTTTGAAAATATTGCTGAATACTGTTTGCCTGTCTAAACTAATGAAATGTTATGGTTATTTGCTATCATCATCGATACAGTTAATGTTACGAATTAATGAAGAGACAGTTTATAGGTTTCCAATTGCTTTTCTTTTGGGGGAAAGCTCTAATCAAAATAGTGCTGAAAACACTGTGGCAAGCCTGCTATGCAGCACCTCTTACAGTGTCGCCCTCACTGTTGTAACTGATGGGCAACATTTATTCCCAAAGAAGTTTTAAGATACTCAAAAGCTTGCAGCTGTAAGAGACTATGTTGGCTCCATGCACCTGCTATTGATAGTCATTAATAGTCATCGTGACTTTCATTGGTTAGGCTTTCATTGTAGCAGTTGAGTAAAACTATCGACAAATCAGAACTGAAATGTTGCACAGCAACTTGCCAGTTTTGAAAAACATACTCCCATACTCCTGGGAAGGTCTTTCAAATCCCCTTTTTTTTTTCTTTTTTTCTTTTTTTTTAATTTGAAGATGAAACAAAGACAGTCATGGCCATTGCTACATGCAGGGTATGTAGACAAGGCAGACCTGGTTTCAGTTCTCTGATCCATTTTATTCAGAGAAAGATTGTGAATAAAAATACGTTATCTTCAAGGAAGCATCACAGCTGCTAGACTATAGGATAAATATCTTAGGGTTGATATCCCACAGTTTCTCCTCGTGAAGGTTTTATATTTTGACTAAACCTGATTACACTGGGGCATGAGATGGACATATTCCAGAATGAATACTACTGAGTAGATTGCTCGCCAAGTTTTGTGAAACTTGAAATCAAATGTAATAAATTTGTCTCCCACAGATCATTTCAATGCTTTAACAGTGTTTCACTTACTATTTTGTTATTCTCTGGCTTGTACATTTTAATTTTAATTTTCATTCTAATCTATATTTTTCATTGCAAACCCCTGTAACTGTTTATGAACTGAAATTGTCATTTCCTCTCCCATTAAACCTGGTTGCTAAGAAGGAAGCCTTAATCTCTTTGAAATAAAGACTTTTGTGCTGTCCAGCACAATAGAATAATAAAATATAGTTGTAATAATTTATTTAGATTAAATGGCACTAAAGATTTACCAGAAGTTTCTGTACAAACTGCAAGGAAACTAGCTTTTAAGCTGATGCCCTGAAATTTTTATGAACAGAATGGAGAGATACTTGCGTGAAACAAGGCGCTATAAAAGCCAGCTGACAGAGTGCAAAACCTTTTAACATAAGAAATAAAAAATTCCAGACAGAGGAATGGGCCCTTATTCTCAGCATAAGAGATTCACTGGTGCATTTGGATATAGGTATCTGGCTCGGGATGGAGCCATAAGCTGTCCTCTGCAGAGCAGTGCTGAATCAGCTCTCTCTTGTGAAATGAGACAATAAACAAGAAATAGATTCCTGTCTTTTATTCATTAGGAAAGATTCAAACTGCTTTTTGTACTTTGGGAGCACAAGAGCTCCTGTCATCACCTCTGGCAGGGCTGCCCTAAACAGTGTGGCAAAAACATTCAGGACAAAGCTGTCTCAATCTCTGCTGCTAAAGATGCTCCAACTGCCATGGGATATTCCTTTATCACAGGAAGGATAGGGAAAGGCTTCCTTGCTTATTCACTGGGGACCACTCTGGGGAGGAAGGAGACCAGGGAAAAGTTCAGTTCTAGTTTATCTTATACCAATTTTAATTACTGCAGCTTTAATTTTCCTGCTTCATGTCAGGCTGGCATTGTATCTCTCTGGGAGGCAAGTCCTGAGCTCCTCCAGCTCAGGGTCCACAGGCAAGGGAATACCTCACTGGGGAGTCCTTATGGGGCTGTGATGTGCGTGAGTTATTTTGCTGCTCTGTTTCACAGCGTGGATTGTTAAGTGCACATCTACTGGCACAAACTTAGGCTCTAAGGGAACATCTGATAGAAAGTATATGCACCCAGAGTCTAAGTATTCAAAAGTTCAGGCAAAGACTCACCTGGGATTTTGAGGTTTATTTCTTTATATTGGGTACCCACAAACTATTATGAAATGAACCCTGAAGCACTTCACATTCTTTCCTCTATTTAAAAAAAACACATTGGAATAAACAAAGCAATGCAACTGCTTTTAGCTGCAAAAATTCCAGCTCCTTGCAATGTATTTCCTAGATCAAAAATCAATACTGGAAAATGGACTCAGCAAAACCAAATTAACTGTGCAAGTGACTTGGACTTGCTCTGCAAACTTTTCTTGCTGTCTTCTGCTGTTTTTAACCATTTAAGATATCAGATGACAGCTACATAAAAGAAGAGGTGCAGTTTTATGATTTGTTTTTTTATGAGGTTTTAGCACAATTTGTTAGCACAGCTTGCAAGGTGAATCTTAACATAAAGTTTTCCAGGTACATTCCAATTACTATGATAAAAGATGCTTTCTATTCAAAGATGGATTAAAGAATATATGGTACTTTTAGGACTTGTTTCAAATAGTAACAAAGGAAAATCACATTTGATCACTCAGGCATGACTTTATATTCCTTCTGATATATAGATATGAAATTTAAATTTTTGGTGTATTTTATCTAGTCTTTCTTCTCTCTTTTTTTTTTTTTTTTCATGAAATACTTTAGATGCTTTTGTTCTGCAGTTTACTAAATGATGGCTGCATTCCAAACAGATTTAGTAAAGTGATCAAACCAATATATCATAATACAATTTTCTAAGACTGACTGATTCAAACAGGCTGCTGACTAAGACTGCCAGGAAACAATGAATGTTCAAGATTACTCAGAATGTTAATGTGAATTTTGCCTTCTGTCCTCTTAGTATTAATTAAAATTAGAAGAGACTCTTCCATCCTCTTCATCATTCCAGCTTAAACAGCTTCTGACTGACATCTCAGCTGACTTATTTTCCTTCCAAACTTTTACACATATGCCAGCCTGGCCACAAATCTAGATGGCAATATTTCTTCACATTACTTGTAAGTCTTAAACAGCGTTGATGGATAGAAGGAACTGAGAACTCCCTCTACTTCCAAGGACAACTTTTTCCTTTGTTCATTCCTTATGCTCTGGAGAACTTAGACCTTTGTGAAAAGTAAAGAGTACATGTATGTACCATCTAAATGGTTATAGAAGTAATGGCAATTGAGGATAAAAATAAAAGTACTAGTTTTGATGTTAAAAACATGGTCAATTACCAATACTGTTAACTAGGCAGCATTAAGTTCTCTCTACTACATCAAGATATATTTAGAAGTATACAAACATTATATTCTATAATGTATTTCCTTTCCAAAATCTGCTCCTTGGCAGAATCACATCATGTACCTGTTATCACTGTTATGATGGAATTTAGCCAATACATAACATGCTAGGATTCCATACACCATTTCATTCCCAATTACTAGAAATATAGCTGAGAGGGAGGTTACCCATAAGGCATTTGCCTTTGATTCTGAGGACTTTTCTAGACCAGTCCTAGTGCAGATTGCAGCTTCCAAGACTTTTAATACATGCTGTTGTGAACTATAGCCTTTGTAGTGATTCCAGTCATGAACTTTCATAGTGCAATACACTATGAAAACATGCCATCTAATTCCAAATATTGTGCTGGTGACTTCTTTTTCTTTGAGAGAACAGCCCAAGAGTTATAAGAATATGTCTTTAGTTCTTATGTTCCCTCTCTCTCCTGTCTGCTTTCTCATACCATCTCCCCAAATGCCAGGACAACTCTGAAAGTGAAACCAGTAAATTGTTAGCTCTTTGATACAGCTTTATAACAAAAACTAAGGCCTTAATACTTTTGGAAACATAGTAAAAACTGTACTTGGGACAAGCCATTCATTCATTTTACATTGGCCACTGGAAAATAAAAAGTAATTTGCTGATTAGAAGGGCTGGGAACAAAACAGTGATCACAATGTGAATTAAAAGATGCTGAGGTATATGGCTCCAGAAAAGCTCATTTATATCACAAGAATAACATGGCAAGATCTTCATAGATCTTCCTTTCATTCTTTTGTGCTGTGGGATGATTAATGGATCAGGTATGCTTGTGTGTTTGTTCTCCCATGTCTGGGGTTCCCAACACAGACAAATGCCTCCCTGCTTCAGTACCACCACAATATTTATTAATTTTCTAAAAGTAGGAGCAAGTAGAAAGGAAAAATAATTTTTATTTTAAATTCTTCATCCTTTCTTAAGGATATTTCTCCCTTTTCACATTCTCTAGTAAAACAAAAGTTCTTTCTGTAAAATAAAACACACACACAAAAAGAAAAAAATTGTTTTGGGTTTTCATTTGAGGTATTTTTTCATCTGTAGCTTTTGTACCTCTAAAACTTCAGTACAAGTGACTACAGTTAAGTGAAATCTTCAAGCCCCTAAGTAACAGCTTGAGAGAACAGCAAAACTGGTATTCACCGAAGTTATGTACATATTCCTTCAATTATCAGTAAGATACTTACCTTATCAGGGACATTGTCATTTGGAGAGTGAGCTTCCCTGCCTCCTCATCTGTTGTCAGAGCTACACTGAATGCGTTTGAAACTAAAGAATGATCAAAATCTAAACAGCTGTCAGTTTGCAGAGTATCCAGCCTCTGCATATGTGCTGCCATTCTGCCAAGGCCATGCCTAAATGCCAGTTATAACAAGGAAGATATGCATATTCTGTTATATTAGTTGTTACTAATTTTCCCAATTATCGTGGCTAGCACTATTGATTCTTCCATCAAAATGAACAAATTGGACAGGACAAAGCATTGGAAAAATCTCTGTCTAATTGTAAACACCCTTTAAACACTACCTCCATCAGGAATAATCATGCCCTTATCATTACTGCTACATATTCAAAATCCCAACTGAGAAAAAAAAGCTGTCTTTTTCTTACAATTAGTGCCTTATTGTCTACTTGCTCACACGAATTTTAAGCTCTGCAAAGTCTGGGATGTTTTTTTGTGTCTCAGCGTTCAGAACCTGACTTTGAAATTGCAGTCTCTGTATGTACAAATCCCTCCCACAAATTTTCAAGAATAAGAACAGCTAGGGCCCCAGATCACAGGAATAAATCTGGAAAACACATGTTCATGTTATTCCTATGACTGTGGTACCCAGTATACCTGAGTTGTCTTCTCAATCACTTCTCTTTGTAAGGTACCACTTCCAGGCTGTAAGATACTTCTGTAAAAATCCCACTCCCTCACGTACCTACCTCCAGCTTTACCTACTTACAGCTCAGGCGTGGCAGCTGCATCTACTGATTCCCACTATGCTTTCTTGATCATGTTTGATTATCTGCCAATGTCTTCCAAACTGACAGCATTTTAATAATAGCTTGATGTTTGGAAATGAATGCAACAGAAATGAAGGTTGTACAGCTAAAAGAAAGGAACAACAGATCTAGAGATTAAACCAATATAGAAGGATGTACATCTGTTGTATTAAAGTGCAGAAAAAAAACAAACCAAAACAAAAGAAACCCCAACAACAAACAAACAAACAAAAAAAACAACAAAAAAACCCAAACCCCCAAACCACTGAGGAAAAGAAAATGGTGAAAAATTCAGTTGAAACCCATGTAGTCCTCAGGCCTCTTTGTATTATACAAAGATTCTTGAATTTGTATTGAAAAGCCACAGTAATCATAGCATGGATGAGAATTAAAATACTGATTATATAAATACATTAAAAAGTGAAACTGGGCAACTAGGACAGTTGCAGGGATATATTTTGCTGGCTTTTATGTATATCACCATGCACTGAAAAGACGAAACTCATGATAGTTCTTAATTCTTAGAGACAAAGATAAACATAGAGACTTCTTTCAAGTATTTTATTGCATGTATAAATCTATGCTACCAGTAGCTTTAATTATATTTAATTCTTCTCTCTGTCTACATCACTTTCAGTACTGAGGCTAAGGAGGCAATTGTTGTCACTTTTCATACAAATATAGATAATATCACTAGTTTCCTGAAACAAACAAGCAAAATGGTCTGTGTGAATTTGCTTTCTGCCTAAATCCCTCCAAAGCAGTTTCAAGTAGCAATATTCAATGTTGTACCTTTGCAATTGCTATTTGTCCATACTGGTCTTTACATGTAGACTACAGGATTTTAGCCTACCTTCTGGTACGAGGCTGTTATCAATTCACACCTATGGAAATTTCTCCCTGGAGAACAAGAGAAACCTGACCAGGCAGGATTTGACTCCATACTCTTCTCTTTTTAAATTTTTTTTGTCAGAAAACAAATTTTCAAACAGTTTAGCTAGTAAGGTTAAACTAGCTTGTTAATGAGCTAAGACTAGGATAGTAAGTAGAATTCCACTCTTCTTATCATATAGTTTCATAAATTTTGTGGAGGATGCTGTAATCCAAAGATAAGAGTATTAGAAATACTTAGATACTGCAAGTCAATGTACACATGAAGAGCTGCTACATTTCAGCAGTGAATTATTACCTCTGAGTACTTTTCATACAGTCTTGCTGAGTCTCTAGCACATTTAGGACCCTCTGTCATGAAATGCCCTATATAAATGTAAATTTATACTAATATCTAGACAGTATCGAGGTTATTCCATAAACTGCAAAGTGGCATGTGAAGTAGAGTAAGAAATGCATCATTGGGTATCACAGACAAAGCTACTTGCATACATGTAGTTTATGACAAATATTTTACATAATATGCTTCATCCAAGAAAGAGTCACTTTGTATACGTAAACACAGAGACATATTTGCACATACTGCTAAGAGTGACACTGAAGCACAGGTATATTGGAAATAACTGACTGAAGAAGTAAACTATCTACCAGCCCCATTTCATTTTTAGATTAAGTAAGAGCCTTATTAATTTAAAACAAGGTAAGAAGCACAATACTATGGAATAGCCTAGCCTCATTTTGTATGTCTCCAGCTGATTTTCAAGCAGTTAATTTTTGGAGTGGTAAAGGGAAGCAAAACCAACAGAAACACTATTTTTTTGATTTGTGAATGCAGAGAGAATTTTTCAAATGGACCTTCTGGAACCACCCTTGCTTTGATCTAAAGTCTGGTCCTACCACCCATATTAACCCCACCTGTCTTCAGCCACTTGACACGCTTTAGAAATGTAGTAACTACAGTTTCTCTTTCAAGTCAGGGGCAAGAAGAAAACATTCTAGCGAGCAGCATTACTTACTGAGGCCTAATCCAAGGCAACCAAACCTCATTCTTCATATCAAAATCTTCATATGGCTACACTCACAGGATTTGTGCTACATTTTTTTGGGGGGAGGCAGGAAAGGGAAGCTATGCCCAGTTGTAAAAGCTCAGTGACAATTCACCACCTCGTTACAGGAAGGAACTGGACTGGCCATGTCAAGACAAGAGCCATGACATGGGGCAAGAGCTTTCCCAGCTGGTTTCCTCCCACATCTGTGGGTTGAGCCTCGACAAAAGCCCTTCTCCTCTGTGGCACAAGTCCCATGTGGTTGACCAAGCAGAGGACATAGCCATTAGCCATGTGCAGCCCAACGGTCAGTTTTGTCCAGCTGTGACCTGGCTTTCAGAGAGACAAAGAAGTCTGTAAATGTTAAACCATCTAAAAAATTGTAGTATTTCACCTCATCTTTTATCTATAGGCTTTAGAAAAAGGCAACTGCAGTATTAAAATGTCAAGATGTTTGTTGTTATTAACAAGGCCAAAAATAGATCATCTAAGAATGTGAAAAATGAGGGCAGCAGAATTTAATAGGATCTCTGATGACCTGAAAAAAGCCCATTTACAGTTCTTTTGCTGTATACTAGAACAAGCCAAAATAAACCTAATTTATCTCCAAAACAGCAAATTGCTTTTTAGTAAATGGCCCACGAGGGGGCAATAAAAACATTAGAGAATCTTTGACATAGTAAATAATTAAAAGACTGGTCAAAATCTTGATAGAAAGTCCCTATTGCCTGCAAATTACAAGACCTCAAGGGTACTCCTGCAGAAAAGGAAATGTACAGTAACACAGGAAACGACTCCAGTGCCAAGTCCAACAAAAAAGCCTTAAAGATTAAATATTAAGTAACAGCAAGCCCCAGAGGAAGAGAACTTTACATCATGGTCTAATTTATGCCCTGTATCATGGGGACTTATACATGTTAATGGTTCAAGTGATAATTTCAAATAAAAAAAACCAACAGTGTAATAATCTGAGAAAAGTAGTACATTAATAGGTCATGTATATGGTAATAACCTCTTAAATTGACCAATTAAGTCATAAAAGACAAAATTAGGTATCATAATTAAGTATTTTATAAGCCATTGTCTAATAAATACTCAACATTTTCCCTTCATTTGATGAAATTTTAAAGACAGTAGACCCATACCGAAATATTTTTATTTCACTGAGCTACAGTAACTCTGAGCAAGAGTGATTTAGATTCCCAAAGTGCTATGATGATTTTCACCAAAATCACCTTTGCTTTTAATAATCCAAGACCTGTGCTGCTATAACACAATCAAATAATACCTCCCTCCCAACTGCAACAGCAAAGTCAAGTACCCAGCCCTCTGTATAAAAAGACAATATTGTTCCCCTGAACTTTACTTATTTTTATTGGGGATTAGCTAGATTTGAAATGAATCATAAACACAAAATCAATGAAAATCATGTCATGAAAAATGAAGTAACATACATTAGGAAGAACAGAAACAGGTTTTCAGAATGTCAGTTGCCCTACATTGTAAATGCAAAATAATATTTTGAGTTATTTTAGAATTCAAATAAATATAACAGTGTATAATCAGCTCTACTAGGTTAGCTTATAACAAAATGGAACCTCAAAATAATCATATTACTGCACCCATTCCAGCCAATGATCCTTTTTCTTTTTTACTTGTTTCCTTAACCATTACACTCATATTACAGCTCTTCACACCTACAAGCAGCTTAATGTAAATTATGAGTAAAGCCATTAATTAACAGACATTACACTAACCTTATATCTTGAGACAGCGCAACATGTTTACACCTACACAAGGCAAACAAGGGCTGAAAAATATTCATACATTTATGTCTGCTGGTACATTGCAGCCTTGTTAATATTTAAGGTTTGAGCAGCTGCTAATCTCCACTTTATACCAAAGTGCATGACGCTCTTCTTGTGTGAACAACTATTGCTCTGTGACTAATTTAAAGCCAGAGACTCTTTGACCACTTGTAACTAAGCCATGCTTTAACATTGGTCACAAATTGTGAAAAACTACTATTCTCAGCAGGCCTTGGCTTATTAAAGAGGTAGAGATGAGCATACTTGTGTGCTGTCCTAATTCTTTTCAGATGGTGACAGTGTGCTTGGCACTATACAAAACTTAAAGCTGAAAAGAACCCTGTTAAAAGGCATATAAAACCCAGATCTGGGGGGGCATCCCTTACATGTGCTGTCCAATCTTACCACAAATTCAGGGTGAAGTTTCAGGTGAACAACCATGATTTTAGGGGAATAGCAAGGTGCTATGTTAGAGAAATCAATAATATAACAATGCCCCTTTGGCTAATTGGAATTGATGGACTTGACAGAAACAATTATCAGGAGCACTTTGAAATAGGAACCAAAACATCAGAACAGGAAAACAGTTTGAAGCACAGGACTAATGATGATGAGTATAGAAATAGAATGAGGAAAAAGCAGTAATATAGACTGTTACGCACATTGCTTGAAGAAAGTAAACCAGAACCTTCATTTTTCCTAAGTCCAAAAATATCAAAATGACCTGAAAATCTAAATCACATTTTCAAACTAATTTAAGACAATAATCTCATATGACTTTCAGAGGAAAAAAAAGGACTTATAAGCAAGTACAAGAATATCCCTTTGACCTCTAAATCTCTCCCCACTCCTGCAGGACTTTCTAATTAAAACATTATACAGTGCTCACAAAGCAACATCATTTACAGACTGCAAACAAATTTGAATCTAGTTGTGCAAGGGAGATGAGATCTATCTGTATGTGTTTGCACATCTGTATGTGATGCGCACTGGCTTCTAAATTACCTATGTCATGTAATCTTGCATCTGGTATGGAGTAATGCCAGGCAACAGGACAGGCTGCTGTCAACTGGTTGGAAAGCAACTTGGAATAAAAGGACCCTGAAGTCCTGGTGGGTGACAAATTGAACATGAGCCAGCAATGTGCCCTCGTGGCAAAGGCGGCCACCAGCCTCCTGGGCTGCATTAGGCAGAGCACTGCCAGCAGGTCGGGAGAGGTGATGCTTCCCCTCTGCCCAGCCCTGGTGAGACACATCTGGAGTTCTGGGTCCAGTGCTGGGCTGCCCAGTACAAAAGAGACATGAACAAACAGAATTGAGTCCAGAGAAGGGCCACAGAGGTGATTAAGGGCTTTGAGCATCTCTCTGATGAGGAGAGACTGAGGGAGCTGGGACAGCTCAGTTTGGAGAAGAGAACTTGAAAAGGAAACCTTTATTGCTATCCACAACCACCTGATCAGAAAAGATGAAGCCAGACTCCCCAAAGGAGTATAGTGATAGGAGGAGAGGCAACAGACACAAGTTGAAACATAAGAAATTTGTACTGGATAGAAAGGAAAAAAAAAAAATACCATGAGAGTGGTCAAATACTCCCAGGGAGGCTGTGGGATGTCTATTCTTAGAAGTCTTCAAGACTCTAATGGACATAACCCTGACTGTGCATCTTGATATAATTACCCCTGCTTTGAGCAGATGGGTGGACTAGATTACCTCCGGATGTCCCTTCCAAACTCAATTGTTCTATGACTATGTTTTCTTCTGTCTCTGCATTTTCACTGGCAAGCCTTTTTAAAAATTTAAAAGAAACCAACCAACCAGAAAACAACACATGCTCTAATATGAAAATATACTTTATGGCAAAATAGCTAAACATCGTTAACACATTTGGTACTGTCACTTGGCCTAATGGTGTCTGTATTCAAACAATTAAAGCACAGAAAAATGCATAGCACATAGGGGTCACACTTTGAAAACAGCCCTTCTTTGTGCTGGCAGTTTTCCAGGTGTTCACAGCTCTATGCATACAGACAGGCATTTAGCAGCCACCCATGACAATCATCTGAAGGGAACCTGTTTCTGAAAAATTGTGTTTTGGAGATGATGAAAGACAGAAGAGGAAACCTGGTTAGAACAGATCTGAATTTTGACTCCATAGTGCGCTCTCTACATTTTTCTAAGAAATTGTGCAATGTCAAGGAGATAATAAAGACTTTTTTCAGTCAGTGTCATTTACAATTGACCAGCACTTGCTGTGCTGTCTCTGATTACGTTAGTGGGTTTACAGTGAGACTTCAACAGTTGTATCTTTTCATCCTAGGGAAATTCCTTTGGCAACAGATCTAGAAAATGCCAGGGTCTGTAAGATGAAAATTCACATGGTCTTCTGCTACTGTGTCAAAATATGGGAAAAGTTTCAATATTTATTATGAATTAGTACAGCACTGATATAACTGCTATGATAGTGATTTATGTAGTTTTTAGTATACTCTAAGAGAAAAGAACACTTCTTATAGCAGAAGTGGAACTCAAAGCAAACTTATTATTTATTTACCTAGGCTCCTGAGAAAAAATTATTTGCACTATCAAGCACATTCATTTTAGCAGTACTTTTATATTCTACTGAGGGCATTACAGTCCATCAACTGACTACAGTCCAGAATAATTTATTCTTTTTGTATAAACACTGTCAAAGAAAGTTTTTAGACCTAATGTTTTGGGTTTTTTTTAAAGGACCATCAGGAACTATCAAGTAGAGAGGGACTGAATTAAAAATCCAAGCTGTCTTTATGACTAGGAATAATGTATTAATTACAGGCCAAACCATCTGTATTTCTTTGGCAGCAAGAAATTATTATGTCAAGGTGTTATGACACTGTATAACAATGTCACAATACTGATATTTTCATCTCTTTTTGATGGGTGATCATGTCATTACAAAGGACCTGAAACAACATCACGCTAAATCAGCCACATAAATCTGTGTAACTCCTGATAACTTTGTGACACCATTTCTGCTGCAAAAGCTGTCTTGCTGAAGGTACAACGGGTCCTTTACAAGGGAGACAGCTAAATTCTTATTTTCATGTATTTGAAATTCTAACATGTGTCTGAAACATGGAGATAAAATATTTTATTTTAAACTTAGCAAAATTAGAAAACTTACACAAAATATAGCACAAAACTCCCAAGAAAAACAAACTAAATCATATGCACACAAATACACACATATACACATACAAATTCTAGCTAAAAATGATTAATAGAAAGTATACCTAAAAGATACAGAAGAAATGGAAATAAACTCTTTTTTTCTTATAAAATAAGCTGCAGGGAAAAAAATGGCTTAATTATAAACACTTGTATTCTGTGATTAATATTGTTAATCTATAGATAGAGGATGTATTTCCCTTCCTGTTCCTCTTGCTAAAAAAGGGCCAAAGCATCAACATGTATTTTTACCTTTTTTTCAGGAAAAGTCCAAGAACAATGTAGATACTTGTGTAAACTGTGAATTTTTTTCTTCTTTCTGAACTCTGCTGAACAAGTAGAAAATAAATGTAAATGAGGAAGGAAAGAAGCCAGAGTTCCTCTGGGTTCCACTGGGAATGTAAAGAACATGCTGCTGGTGATATTTCTGCTGTTGTATTTAGTGCCAACAAATCTCCAAAGAATTTTTGTTTCACAACAGCAAACTGTTGCAAACCTCAGTTAATGCACTCCACGTAATAGTACTTCTAAATTCATACAAGGTTCCTTTCTGCTTTTTCAAGCTGAGCACCTAGAGACCCCAAAGCAAGACAGGGAAAAATAACCGCTGCATACATTAGGAAATACATAACTACAAAGCCTTAGTCTGTAGAATTACTGAGCTTTTTAGTATTCTACTGTACTGTCAGTACAAGTTATTTTACAAGCATTGAAGCCAACAAGTCAAATGGGTAGACTAATGTAATGGCTAGTACAGCAGTATTAGGAAGCATGTTTTCTCCAATAATGAGATGGTAAGAAAATGTATGAAAAAAGAAGACAGAGAAGAAGTGAGAAAGAGAGAAGGAAATGGTAAAAAGTTGCTACACCTAATCTATCACATATGTAAAGGTCAACTAACAAAAGAAAAAGGGGTTTCTCACTTTGCTTGGCAGAAGCAATGCCTCTCTAACTAGCAAACTTAATGCCCGACATCTGCTGACTTCTCTGAGAGCAGAGAAAGGCCGTGAGAAAGAAATTAATGTCTACAGAAGACCTGAGGCATAAGGAAGATTAAACCATAAGAAAATGCATCCTTCTGTTACAGAAACCAACTCTGGCATATGTTTGCTGCTTCTTGGCAAACTCATTGCTGTCTACATTGATTTTTTGAAGCCTTTGACTGTCTTAACCTGCTCTAGTACTGATTAACTAATTCACAGAAAGGCTGAGGTTGGAAAGGCCCTCCAGAGGTCATCTGGTTCAACCTCCATACTACAGCAGGGCCACGTATTGCTGGTTGCGCAGGGCCATGTCCAGACAGCTTTCTAATACCTCCAAGGAGGGAGAATCCACAACCTCGCTGGGCAACCTGTGCCGCTGCTCAGTCACCCTCAAAGTAAAAAAGTGTTTCCTGATGTTTGGAGGGAACCTCCTGTGTTTCAGTTTGTACCCGTTGCCTCTTCTTCTTTCACTGGGCACCACTAAAAAGAGCCAGGCTCTGTGCTAGACATTGATAAGATTCCCCCTGAGCTTTCTCGTCTCCAGGTTGAAGACGTCCAGCTCTCTCAGCCTTTCCGCATAGGAGAGATACTCCATTTCATGGCCCTTCATTGGACGCCCTTCAGTATGTCCATGTCTGTCTTGTACTGTGGAGTCCAGAACTGGACACAGCACTCCAGGTATGGCCTCACCAGTGCTGGTAATGCTTTGCCTATGCAGTCCAGGATAACATTGCTGGCTCATATTCAACCTGGTGTCCACCAGGACCTTCAGGTCCTTTTCTGTGCTGCTGGTTTCCAGGTGGGTGGCCCCCAGCACATGTTGGTGCCCTGGGTTGTTCCTCCATTGTTGCAGGACTTTACATTTCTCCTTGTTGAACTTCATGAGGTTCCTGTCAGCCCATTTCTCCAGCCTGTCGAGGTCCCTCTGGATGGCAGCATGACCCTCTCAGCCACTCCTCCTGGCTCTGTGTCAACAGCAAACTTGCTCAGGGTACCCTCTATCCCATCATCCAAACCATTAGTGAAGATGTAAAACAAGACTGGACCCAGTATTGGTCTCTGGGGTACACTGCTAGTTACTGGCCTTCGATTTAATGCTGCACTGCTGATCACCACCCTCTGGGCCTGGTCTTTCAATCAGTTTTCAGTCCATCTCACGCATCAACAGCTTGTCTATGAGCATCTTATGGGGACAGTGTAGAAAGACTCGCTGAAGTCAATGGTAAACAATATCCACTTCTTTCCCCTCATCTACCAAGCCAGTAAAAGGTTCATAAGATTTCATCATTGAAGGTTATCATGTTGTTCAAGCTTGACTTCCTCTTGGTGAATCCATGCTGACTACTCCTGATCACCTTCGTGTCCTTCACGTGCCTGGAAATGGTTTCCAGGATTAGTTGTTCTATCCCCTACTCAGGGATCGAGGTGAGACTGACTGGCCTGTAGTTCCCTGGTTCCTTCCTGCCCTTTTTGAGGATGGGAGTGACATTTGCTTTCCTCCCAACCCCCAGGACCTCTCCCAATCACCATGATTGTTCAAACATAATCAAAAGTGGGCTCACAATGACATCAGCCAGCTCCCTTCGTACTCATGGGTGCATCCTATCAGGTCCCATGGACTTACGTATGTCCAGTTTGCTCAATTATTCTCTCACCTAAATTAAGCAGTGTGCTTAAGTATTCTCTAACCTGATCCCATTCCACTAAGGGTACAGCTTCCTTGCTCCAGACTTTCCTTCTCATCTCTGGGTCCTCAAATTTCTGAAGGCCAGTCTCACTAGTAAAAACTGAGATGAAGGCAGCATTCAGTTTCTGTTTTTGAGGAATTCTGTGTTTGAGGAATAAGACTTTTAAGATTCTAGCTATATAAAACAAAATTCCATCAGTAATAATCTCAATCTGGATTCCTATACTTCTTCACATGCTGTTAGTCTCTTGTGCATTAGAAGTACTGGATTTATGGGCTAATGCCTGGAATAAGCCCTCTCACTTTATTTTTCTAATTCATGTTTCTTATTTACATGACTAAACACTATGCATACCCTTGACAGTGAGAAAAGGGAGACAGATTGCCACAGGATAATTTTGACATCTTAATTTGGGTTGAAGAACCTTCTTGAGGTGCCTTCTTTTCTTTTTTTGATAATACAGAGGATCAAGGAGGACTATTCTCTTATTTCTAAGTTCTTCCATTAATTCCTAAAATCTGGTTGAAGGACCCCACTCCTACAAATATAACCCATTTAACAGCTTTTGCTTTTTCTGTCATTGTCACACAGTTACGCTGCTCACTCTGAGAGTTCACACAGAGATGATGTGAAAAGGAATGTGAAAATTAACTGTATGACAAGAAGAGATAAACCTGGGAAACAAGCTGGAAGACCATTTGGAAACTATCATGTCTACTAACATCCCTTACTTCTGCTTTCCCTAAATATTCTCAGTAACTGTGAAGTATCAGTAGGAGTGGCAGTGGCAGTTATAATACACTGGTAGATGATTTGATTTTCTATTTATCAAAGAATAGTGAATTGAATGCTTGATCTATCCAAACAGTCCCGTGAAAACTTTGGTATGCAGAAATTTGTGATGATCTTATTGCCTTATCTCCTGAAACACTGTAAATGCTGTCATTATTCTTGAATAAGGCAAAATGGTTACAATATCTGAAAAAAAAAAAAGTACCAAGAGGAGAAATGGAGACATATTCTTTCGCAGGTGTCTATCCAACATCTTAATACTAATTATACTTTTGTTAATCATTATCTAAATTCTGTCTGACAGAGATATGCTGAATTAATTCTATTCTGATTTTTTTTTTTTTTTAATTCCAAGTGAAACAAGTGAAGTATTGCCATTGTTTTGTCTGGAAAATAAATGACCGTTGAGGAGAATGTTATTTATCTAAGCCTTGACAATGAAATAAAATAGAAGTATCATTGCACTAAATATGCATTGTTAGGCACTTGCAGGTACAAAAAGTTGTACTAATATAAGTATTATGAGACTCTTTTATTGGAATAGGTAGGAAAACCTAGAAAGGTGCTCTCAGGCTTTTAACACTTTCATCACATGAGAAAGTTCATATTTCACAACTAAGAATTTTCTGATTTTGAGTAACTGTTTCTGAATGTCTCTTTTTATGTAGAACAAGACTGAGAGACCCATGAAAAAGAGAGGTATGTAAAAATGTATACACTGTAGGAACTACACTGCACTGTAAGAACACTAGAGAGAAAGATTTATTAATCTTTTTTTGTCTGGAGCCAGGAAACACACAAATGTGTACACACTAAATGAAATAATAGAATCAAGAAATAGATCATCCTCTGTTAATTCAAACTGAAGTCAAAGTAAGAAATAATTACAGCCAGCTTGGCAGTTGCTAGTTCTACCTACTTGGTATGGATAATAAAAGAAAGAAAGGGTTTTGTTATGCACGTATCCCTTAAACTTATAAGACCCTTTTATTTCGAAAGGCTGTTTTCACAGCAGGCAAGTGGTTGGAATATAAGAAATTTAGTATCCCATATATGAGATCAGATTATGGTTACATTGTAGATTAGCGAGTTTGGAAACAATCAATTGGTCAAAATAGGCAACAATTAGGCTTTCAGCATGGATCCTAAAATAATCTCTCTTTTTTGTCTTTGTTGATGATACACAGAGGATAGACTCCTAATTTAATGTGCTTGAATTGGATGCCTAGCATAGGTAGTAAAAATATGTCCACTTATTTCCAAAGCTCTTAAATAGAAGGATAATATGCAAAGCAAATATATGTATACCAGTTTTATGAAGCGTCAAATATTTTAGCAGATCTACATCCTATTTTACATAAAATAATGCTTTTAAAAATTAAATCTCAAAAACCTAATTGTTCTTCATCTTAATTAGAAAGCAAATAAAAACAAATCTTATGGACCTCAGGATCATTTCTGAATAGGGCTTCTGTTTGGAAGATAGTTTGATTTTGTTTGGTAGTCTACAGTTAAACTTAGTAGAGGTTCAGTTTTACAAGGTGTCTGCAAGACACCTTTTAGAAATGAAATTTCTATATCTCCACAGATGAGATAATTAGAATTTTGTAGTCAGATGATTAACTGAGAATATACTATTCTAAATCTTTCCTTAGTGTTTTGAAAAATTGACATTTCCACATGATCTATTTGGATTTTTACACTTGTATCTATTATGATTTCAGGCAAGTACCAGAGGACTTACTCTCCAGTTATACTCTATGGCTTTAATTTCATAAAAGCAAATTCATTGCAAGCTAGTTTACTGTTAAGACAGCAGGGTGTTGTAAATTTTGTTTTAACTGTTTGGCATGTACGATCCAACAAAATTAACAGGAAAAAAATACCCTCCTGCTGTTGTGAATGTACTGCTATTAGGTTTACTTGCTGAATCTCACTTGCCAGTGGTGGGGGGGGGGGGAAGAGTAAATTAGTCAGTTTTAAAAACCTCAGGAAAAGGCAACAGAAATTACATTTGAGCAGTGATTGGGCACAAATCTATCTTACAGAAATCTGCACTAATGCATTTGTATAAGATAGATGGATTTGATTTAATCTTGCAAAAAAAGAACACTGTAACGAATATGCCTGACTTACGAGACTCAACTCACTCTATCCCCAATAGAAAGAGAGCGAGCCATTTTCATGGAGCTACTCAGCTCATCCAAGGTCTGATGCAGACTCCATTGAAGGACCAGTATCTCTTTAACAATTGTTTGGTGCTTTTTTCTTTTTTTCTTTTCTTTCTTTTTAAGAGGCAAGAGGAGTACCTGAAATTCATATTCCTGCAAAATGAAGATCAAAGAATAGTTGGTAGTACATGCTGGTACAAGGATGCTCTTGGTGCTTCATCATTTAAGAGGAAAATATCACTGCCTGGCCCCACTTGTGAATTACAGGGATGCTCTTCGGGCCTGGTTCAGGGAATACAGAGATTAGAACAGTTGATTTGACTAATGCTTTTTGCAGTTGCAGGAGCTACAGGGCTAAATTCTCTAGCTTGTTTTAAAAGTCCAGGAAAATACATTTCTGATTATTTGATCTTACATTTATTAATATGTGATGTTTCAGTGTTTCCTAAGATGCTCATGGAGATGTCTTGAAATAGGTTATACCAACACAATGTATCACAATGTCTCATTTTCTGACCCTTCTCAGTACATAATACTTCAACACAGTCCCTGAAATTTATTTTTTCTAACTTCAGTTTGAAGCAAGAATGAAGGCAATATGGACTTGCTGCTAGGAGAATGGGGTGTAGCATGTGAGGGACATGCAGAAACAGCTCTACTGGCAAATCCTAAAAGTTGTATGATGGAGAAGTTTTTTTAAACAACAAATTATTTCCTAATATGACAAAGGGGTCCCTGCATTTTCTTTATGAACTAAAATATAAAGCAATTGTGTAGGTCAAATGCAACTGATTAAATAGCATATGCATATAAATCAATAAATCCCATTAAAAGCAATCCTTATTTGCATTTTGGCCTGTTTGACACTATTAAGATGGAGCTGCTAATCTATTAATTCCATCAATATCTAATACTCTAAGATTAGAAATAAGAGGGACTAATTGTGAACTAATTAACAGAAGTCTTTGCCTGCTGGCATAATAATATGTTTTTAATCTAAAATCTGACTTACAATCCTGCTATTGTATTACATCAAGAGCATAGGGGCTTGTTTAACTTAGCTAGTGTATGGCCTTGAGTATTAATCATCTCTAAGGGCGTGAATCTTGGAATTCACAATAAAAACTTAAAAGCAAAGTTAGGTATTTAGCCTTTTGCAATTTAAATTTAGGATGGAGGAAAACTGCTCCTGATACCACTGACAGCTTTGGTCATGACTCACCTGACATAAGAACAAAACAACTTCCACACTAACAAAAACATCTCTGCAAGGAATAAAACATGTTCTCTGGGTTTAACTGCAAGAACTTGTAAAATTATGTCCAACCACTTCCCAGAATATAGACTTTTAAAGACATGACAATCTTTTTACAGTATTGTAGTAACCTGGGCAGACAGCATAACATGTTGCAGATACGCTTTCACAACCAGAGCAAAGACAAGTTTCAAGGCTTGCAACCAAAAATGAACTCATCAATTGCTACTTTTGGCACTAAATTTGTGTGTGTGTGTGTGTTAGTTACTCTTGGATAAATTAAGCAAATGCTAGACAAATATACTTTGAAATGAATTATGAGAATATTGTGATCAGAGCCCTGGAAAGCAGTTTTGATGAATTTCTCTGCAGATACATTAAAATTCTTTGTGGATTTAGAAACAGGACATAGATCTATTTTTAATCCTTTACTTTTATTTCATGCCACAAAATCTTCGTTAATAGCATGCAGGGACTAGAACTAGCTTTTTTATTTTACAATTTCTCATTTCTTAAACATCAAGAAAATACCACAAACACTATGATTAATTCTGTCTTTAGTAAGACTTATCTCCCTTGAGCCAGTTTGATAAAGTACTTATATCTTTATACACTTTACACAGATGAATAATATCTCTATTTGATACCTCCAAATATGTAGGAAATATGAGCTTTTTAGAATATTCTGCAGCACTGCCTACATAGCTGAATGAAGTAACGTGGGGCTTCCCCTAACCAGCTGTTGCAGAATGAAAACTGATGGATGTGTGTAAGTAAAAGAGGGAAATGAGAAATCTATTTAACAGTTCACGAGAACAGATATAATAAAAATGTTCCAGGAAGACTGAGGCTGGACATGAGAGGCCTTTGTAGAAAGGCATCTGTTTCCTCTAGTTGGAAGATTAATTAGTATTTAAAAATGAACATTTTCACTGACATGAGTAATGTAAAAATGAGGATAATTAAGAAAAGTTCATTATAGAACTCTATAATTTATGATAAAATATACTTTATCAAAGTGGAAACTCAATAATTTCCTTTTTTTGGCTAAGAATTATAAGTATTTTAATCATAACTTTCCTAAGTCTTAAGTCAGAAAACATTTCATTTAATCATTGTTAAAGTATTTTGCTTGTTATAAAAATTCTTATCAGAGGTATTTTAAAACTTTAGCAGCAAATATAAGAACAGCTGACCAGAAGAAACCTAAAAGTAAAACAGACCTTGGTGCTTACTTGGAAAGGCTATCGAACTGAATGAATATTTTTTCATATATCACACACAGTTAAAAGGCTAAATTTTTGCTTTAGATCTACTGTTGCAAAAGGAGTGGTTTAGATCACTTACAGAATCACCATCCAAGGTATTAGCAAGTGTTTTCTAATGTGAATTTGTGAAAGTGTGACTTAATAAAGTTTGATGGCAAGGTTCACTCTATTACTTATTACATGGGAGAAACACACAAAGGAAAATCAAGTTAGAATCCATTTAGAATGATTTACACAGAGGCTGGAGACGTAAAAAGGTAAGGGAGACCCTTCTGTTGAGTCACAATGTTCAGAGTGGACCCCCTTGCTTTCTAAATTCCTGATGGAGCTTAGGTGTGGCTAGTTCCAATCTTAGTCCCAGAATTGGTCAGTGGTTTATGTCTAATAGAATTAATACAGGGTAAGAAAAAATCTGTTGAGTCATGAGGTTCAGAAAGGACCCCCTTGCTTTCTAAACTCCACCTCAGAGAGGAGTCTAAGTGAGGTAGGATCCAAACTTAGTCTCAGACTTGAACAATGGTTTATGTCTAATGGAAGGAATATAAAGGATAAGGAAAATCTCCCATTAAATTACTATGCCAATTTGTCAGGGAATGAGTGATTATGGATCCTATATGACCTTGAGGTAGCAGCAATTTAAGATTTATTAACACCGTTACAGTAAATCACAACATTACTTTATGTCATTTTTAACAATACTTAATCATCAGCCAATTATCAGAGTGATTTAATAAAGTTTGCTATCAGTACTACAGTTTCCTACATCAAATCACACACACAGGTATAGTGGTTAACCTATGATCAAGATTTTTCTCTCTTGGCTACTTGTAATAAATTATTGGTACCAAATGATCTTTAAAACCTCACAAAATCTAATTGTAGTGAATTACTCACTATTCTCCTTTGTCAGCATTTGTCAGCAGATGATCTTTGACCCCTTCTTTGTCAGCATCTATCAGCAGACGATCTTGGAAATCCTCGCAAAACTACCCTTAAAAATACTCGCAAAATCTACTCTTTAATATCCTCGTGACATCTACTACTTAAAATCTACCCTGAGAGGCATCCCAGCTCAAGGGGAGACACTGGGTCACAGCCTGCTGTGATCCCGGAGAGCTCAAAGGGTCTCACTTAGGATCACTATTTATAGGGTCGTGAGATGATTGACTTTGGTCAATGTATTTCCATTCTGGCCATAATTCTTGTCAGGTAATTCTGGCACCCTGCAAGGTGGGCCATGATCCCAGCAGCAGGAGTTTCAGGTGCGGTTCCAGGCAGCAGGAGTTTCCGCTATGGTTAGGGAGTGCCTAATCACCCTGACTCACTGTGCCGGAGTCAGGATAAGAAAGTGCTGGACTGCCCCAGCTCACTGCGCAAGAACACAGTGGTGGCTGGTCCTGACATCGCAACGTGGGCCGGGGAGTGGGGGGTGGGGGGACTGTACAGCAACACCTACTTAATTTTTCTTAGGCTTTTTTTTTTTTTAAGAGGATTTTATCCTCCCTAATTGCTATAGAAGATCTTTTAAAAATCCAAGGAGTTGTAGTAATTGAGAGGCACAATACAAATTACTATAAAAATGCTATCATTACTTCCAATTATTATATCCTGTGTTAAGCTCTGTGGATTTCCTTCACTGTCTGGAGAGCTAAACTTCACAAACCTTTAAAATGCTGCTAAGAAAAGGTAGTCTGGCATGTCTGCTCTACTGTCAGATTGCACTACAGTACACAGTAATCTGCTGTGCAGGTTGGGAGACATGAAATCTATAGCCTTAACTACCATAGATTACAGTATAAGTTATAGCCATTTTTAAGACTATGATGAACAGCAGACAGAAGACTGAGAGAGAGTTTTGGAGGAAATTTTTTTTTTTCAGTTGTTCACAGAATTATGTTTTTTACAGTCTTAAATTTACTCTAACAGAGGAAATTCTGAAATGTAATGGAGCACACATAGGATATCTTGTCAAACCGAGTATTTGTAATTTCTTTTGACATCTTTAAAGGTGCAGTTTAATATTTCTTAAATCTTGAATGATGATACAACCTTAAAACTAAAGAATGAACAGAATTCTAGAGGTAGCAAGTGGTCAGCTTTTAGATCGTTTTGTTTGTCTCGCACTCTTTCCTATTAGACAAGCTAAACTAATTGTAGATGAACTATACCAGAAGTTAGACAAACTAAATCAGATGTTAGGCTAACTAAGTTTAGCACTAGGCCCCATTTCACCCAATGAGGTAAGCAATGTGTAAATCCGTGATGAAAGTAATTTAAGGAAATGTCTGCCATAGTTTCTTGTGGCCATTGCTGTTTGAGTTCCTTGATTTGTTCATTATTATGTCCGTTACTACTTGTCAATAAAGTTTACATATTCACAGACTGTATCTTGCAGGCTCTAATAAATTGTTGCAACTCAACTCTTTTTTTCTTTTTCCCTTGGAAATCATATTTATTATCATTCTTCCTTAGATTCTCCAGTTGGTCCACATACATATTTATGTGTGGTGCCCAGATTAAGTCCATAGCCCAGATGATACTGTGTCACTGCTCAATAGAATGGAAGGAAATGTTATAACACTGAAAACAATATTCTTCTATATCTAAATATGTGAGCTCACACATAGCAGAAGTGAATTTGTCTTTCAGATATCAGTACCCTATGTCTTTCCACAAAGCTTAAAAAACTTTTAGAAGTGAAGTTTTGAAATACAAAGAGCAAAAGGAACTAATCAGGAAAAAAAATGTATTGGTACCATTAATGGCTAAGACAGTTGGTTCTAGGTCACTTATTTCACATACAGGAAATAATTGCTAGTGGATAAGTAAAAGTACTTGGTTAACTTCTGGTATTTCTGCACATCCAGGGTTTTTTTCTGTAGTTCTAAGGCACTAAGATGCTGTAAAATCCATTTTTCATGAATGAGTCACATGTTCTTCACCATTCTCTTTGGTAAAGTTTTACTGGTTTATCAATTTGCAACTGAGTTCACTGGTCAAGTTTTTAAATTCTTGATATGTTAAAATAGAGATGTTGTTATACTCTATCCATGATGGTTTGTGTGGTGTTTCTGCAAGTCACTAATTAGAGTGAAATCAATATTTTCTAAAACTCTGCAGCATGCCAATATTTTATTGAATAACAGCACTGGTAATTGAAAAGTGTCTTCTGGATTATGTAAAATAATCAGAATTATTGGTTTTTAAATGCCATAGAACTGTACTATGGAGGCAAAAGGAAAAATTATAAGAACCTAACTTTTTATTCTCTATACCACCTTTCCTTTTTAATACCAGTTTTAGCATTTTTTTTCTGTTTTCCAAGCTTTCACTTAAGTGAAGGAATTTGACAAACCATAGTTAAAATTATGGTTTCTACTATCTTCAGTTTATCTTAATTCTCACACTCATGGACTTAACTATCTTTTCTTTAACCTTTATTATGAACGTTAAATGTATTAAGGTGATAAATCCAACATGGTTAAGAAGTGTTAAGAACTGTCTGGCAAATGGAAAACACAAATTATATAATTTTATTATATTCTAGCTAAAATGATGACCAAACAATAAGAATTCAGTGAAGAAAAAATTTATTACAAACAGAAAAATACGCTACTTTGAACCATAATTATTTTAGACGAAATTTATTTTTTCTGTTATATTGCAGAAAGCAAACTATAGGTACAAATGTAAATTACAGAAATATAATGTTTCCTGTAGCCCCAGCTGAGTAAGGTCACCAAATCAGAGTACAGGTACGCACCATCAGGGTGGGTTTATGTCATTTTGCTTCTCACCTTCTGCTCATCTGTGACATAAATAGATTTAAAAACGGTTCATCGCAAACCTCACGTTATCTTAGCACAAATTAGCTATGAGGCAAAAGGTATTCATTTCAGCACTCTCTCATTTCAGCATATTTCCATTCTTCTCTTTATTTTTGTATATTTTGCATTTTAAACTCCTTTGTGAGAGGTTTTCCACTTTTAACTTTTTGAACAGGCTAGTGCTTCAAGGGCAAGCGAACAACAGTTGGAGAGTTAGAGAAGGATATTCACACCACTTGCTTTAGTCATCTAGATCAAGTACCTCATTTAAGAGTAGTTTCCACAGGGCTTAGAGAAAGGCAGCATCTCCAGAGAGGGATTCAGAACTGCTAAGTCACACTGGTGCTAATGTCAGGAGATATTTATCAATCTATTCATCTTTTTCATCTGAAATCTGCTGACTCTGTGATCTATTGTTCTTTTTTTAATCACTTTAAAGATCAATGCTAAATTTCAATGATGCTGGATCCTCTTGCAGATGACGAGACTATATTCTTTCCTTACCTAACTCTCTTAAATCACAGGCTCAGTCAGAATGCCTGTCTTCACATTTCTTCCCGGACAAGATGAGAACGCTATCATTCACAGTGTTACAGGGAGTTTAAATACTATCACTTGCAATTCTGTACTGAGCAAAGATGATACTGCTAATGGCTGTGTGGTGAGCCATAGCAAACCACCTACAGCTTTGTACTGAGCTAAATTGACAGTACCTATAGTGCTGTGACTTAAACACTCCTTTTCACAGTTGCACACCATATTAAGGGCAAATGCTAGAAGCACAGGCCATGGTGCCCTCGCCACAGGGCTCACACCCCAGTGGACATCAAAAGTACATGAACTGTTTAACCACCAAGCTCATGAGCTGCATTGGTCATAGTGGTGCTAAGCTAAAAACATTAAAAACCTACACAACCTTCTCAGTCCTCCAACACAGAAACACACAAAAATCCCAACCAAAACCAACTCTGGTGGAGTATTTGACAAAATACTAGAAAAAGCCTTTCTACTTAAATACCCAATCTTAAGGTAAGTAAGTCCAGTGAAGTAAACTAAAACCACTACTGAAAGTGGCCTCAGTACATAGCACAGCTAGCCATGCTGAATAAAAGCTGAAACTGCAGGATATGTTCTTCACTATTATCAGCATTTTCACATTACTGCACTTAATAGGGAAAAACCTACCTATCAAAGCAGTCCATTGTGCAAAGCAGTTACCAGTCACGGCACTGTACGGAGCTCAATAAACTCTGCCTCCCACAATCTTCGCACTGAACAATATATGTACGTTTCATACTTTTTGACAGGAGAGGTATTTATTTTTCACACTTTATTTTCATTCAGTTTAGGGTATAGATTTAGTTACACCACAGTTAAGAAATTGCTCTCACTAAACTGCTAGCAGCAATTTAAACAAAGACAGCTAGAGACCTGACAAGTGGATTTTTAAGTTTGGAACAGCAAGACGTTCACTCATAGCTACCTATATTCATGTGCTCACATACATATGAAGTGTATTTATTCATTATTTGATAAGATATGTGACCTCTCCAGCCAGCTTGCCTCCAACATGGAGAAACTGGCAGATTTTATTTTTACATAATTTATTAATTTTTGCAAATATAAACCATGTTCTCAATACAGGGGATTATGCCTACTTTTTCGGGTGGCTCCAAAACAGAGCAGTGTTTTCAAATGGTAGTAAGACCTTTTACATGATCAACTGATAAACAAACAAACAGAGGAAAAAAACTCACACCAGCTTTTTTAGCACATGAAGACTTCTTCAGGTCTGATATAGGCAACAAACATTAACTTCATATTGGGTAAGATTGCTCTGAGTTTAACCTACCACCACTACTCAGATGGGAAAGTCTGAAAGAAAAAAGATAGTTAGCACCTAGACAGCAGAGGAGAATATTTGCAAGGAGACAGGTTATCTCATCACTACCTCTAACACATGTAATTACCATATACAGGTAATTACCATACATAGAGAAGCTATGGGCTTAAGCTGTGGGAGGAAAATTGAATCACTGCAGAAAGTTTATCCCTTTAATAAGTACATGACTTTTCATTCCAGCACAGCTATGGCTTCAGCTCCCTGGATCATTTCTGAAGGTGTTTTATACAGATTCTAATTTTTTTCCCCAAAAGTTAAACGATTATTTCCATCTTTTATTACCTAAATTTTTTCAGTCCATGGTAGCAATTTGATTTTTCCCATAGAGTTTTTGTGTTGTTATTTGCTACACCAATCTTTTGCATTTGAATGAGCAGGGAGGTTTCATTTACCCCAAATTGTGGTCTGTGGTTTGTCAGTTCAATTTCTTGTTGTCACCAAGTATATTTGACAATACGAGGTAAAAAATGGAGAGATCCCCATACACACTTGGCAGTATACCACCTGAAGAGCCCTGACTGAAAAGTTCAACCCAAGAAAAGTAAAACCTGGAAGTCTCAAGGACACAGGGACCTTTTCCAATAATATGCTTGCTACCTAATGGGAATTGAGCAGTGAGAAATAAATACATAAACACCCCTTACAGTTATTTTTTCCCTAAGATCTTGATGTACAGTGTAGTATTTTTCTCAGCCATTTAGGGCAAAAATTATCAGCAATTAGAAGAAAGCAGGTTTTTCATACTGCTATATTTTATTTCTATAGGTAGGAGGCAACTGGTAAACTAGATTCTATGAGGAGGTTTGAGCTTGGCATTTCTTAGGGCTAAAAGCACTAAGTGCTATTGGTTGAAATAGGAGCTGGACATGAACCAACAATCTGGTTGTTCTTCTATCTTGCTCATCTGGTTGTATGACAGTAAAGCCAGAAAGATTCATGAACACATCTTGCCTGACAATTTGATACCACATTGAGAAACTTCTGACCAGCCCTGTAGAAGAGAGCAGTAGAGAGCTTGCTATGTTCTCAATGAACCCCCAAGGGAAGGAAAAAAATAACAATAAAACAAAACCATAAACAACCACAAGGATTAATGCAATCCAAAATTATTTAGACGACAACCCAGTATTATTCTGTTCCAACACAGGCACATACACACACACATTCATTCACATCCTCCATACAATTTCTGTAAGAAACTTGATAAAACATTTAATTTTTAAAGATACTTTATTTTGCTTTCCGACTTGAAGCATTGTCATTTCCGCCAGCTCTCCTAGTAGAGCTGTTCCAATATTGGTTTAACCTCATTACTAGAAAACTGTATCTAATTTGAAAGCTGAATTTGTCATCATTTCAAAGGTTTCACTGCCTTTTTAATGCATTCCTATTAGAAAAAGCCAGGCCAATGCTTAAGAAACATTGTTCTAGCCTCTAATGACTTTTTTTTAAATGAAGTTAATGACTTATTTTATTATGTATTTGTTATACTGTTAGTGCTGCACTGAAACTAGAAATTATTCTGCATTATAAGCTAACTATTCCTTGTACATGTCTGGCACTAGAAGAAAAGGAAAACAGACTCAGTTGCTTGTTGAGACCCAGCATTACTGTTTTTATTTCTTCTGGTCATGAGAAGTGGTCATCTGGAAGCACGCTTAAGGAAAATGAGAGTCGCTTCATAGAATGAATTACTTTTGCCAGCCAACCTATTACAGATATTCCTACAAAAACTTTATCACTGTTGCAATGTGTTGCACAGCTGCTGAATTCCCAGTAGTATGGATGAAAGCAGAAGAGGTTCCTGGGGATGAGGACTTCTGGCAAAGTGTCACCCACTGCAGTAGTTACAAAAGACATGGACTCTGGGGAAAGTACTAAGGACTACTTTGAACATCTTGCTGGCCAGCAGTATGAATTAAACCAGAGGACCCTGAGTGCTGCCTTTAGTTTGGCAGATGCCATCTTCCACCGTGCTGCGTAGAGCTGGAAGGCTGTCCTCCATGGGCATGTTCAGCTGAACTTTTGGCTGAAGGAAAACATTTTCCATAGTAGCCAAGAGGCAGGTTTGGTGGTTTGTTCTAGTGATTATGCAAAGTTAGTCTCTACACAGACTCTATGACCTTGTTTACAGTGGCTACAAATTTAAACATTACTTTGGGGTAGAAAAAAGAGCAACATTTATGAAACAGAACAGATTGACTGTCCTAATAACCAAAGTGCCCTATTAAATATTTAACAGTGTGAGCCTCTTTTAGAGACACGATAGAGATGTACTGCCTTGCCACACAGGGCACCTGGAGGTGCTGGATGTAAGGATGAAGTTCCAGAATATGCTCAGGAGCAAATAATGCAATTCACCACCTGCTGTTATTGCTAAAGACACTTGAAGCCAGGAAAATGCTTGGGGGTCAGAGGTCTTTGCCTGGCACCCTATGGCAGGAACATTTTCCTTATCATGTGTCTGATTATGTTGAGCCATCCCACAGCCAGGACGAGGAGACAACCTGATGAAGTAGCATTCACAGTCTATCAATAGCCTGGGCATTTCTCACTGACCCAACACTTAAAACTGTTCATTTCTCAGTCAAAGCTTTCACTGCTATTTTGGGATAATTCTGTAGGTATAGTTTATACACTACCTTAGGACAAAATATATTTTTTTTTCATATCTGCCATTGTTATGAGTATTTAATATCTGTTCAGAAATATGTTTTCTCTCTATGTTCTTTAATCACCCAAAAACTTGAAAAAGGTCTGACTTCATATCTTTAGTGTTAGAAATTAGCCTGTTTTAGTGCAGAATTCCAGAAAGTAATTCAGATTCAGATGGGTTTAGCTACCTTTTACAAGTGGCTGTGTCTGTCCATTGACTATATAGCAAATGAGAGCAATTATTCTCTAACTCAGACATTTCAGTTTAAACATTCAAGTTAAATGAGATGAATCTGGGCCTGTATGGTTGCTGTTTTGTCTGTCTCTTTGTGACAGCTTCGAAAGAGCAGACTTTTCCCTACTAGCAGGACTTTAAAAAGATGCTTTTATAGCTTTATTACAATTGTTCTCCTACTAACCCACTGTCTTTCTATTAGCCCATAAAAGTAAACAGGCAGTCTGAAGTCTCTAAGAAATAAAAAATCAGGCAAAACATCAAGCAAAACAGAGTGACTCATTCCTTATTGTACTCTGATATAAATGCTACCTTATATCAGTGCTATAGATGTTGAGCATCCTTAGCTTCAAATGATGGGAGTTTTGAAGTTAAAAGAGATTTAGTCTTTAATATTTTAACCACAAAGATGGAGAGGGATGAACAAACACTTTAATCTAAACCATTATAAACTGGTAACACTGACTGACATTTTGACTCCAGGTCAAGATGAGACTCCTGGAGTACAACGTCAGGACTGAATCTCAACAGCATGTTGTCTCCAATATCACTCAAAAAATATGAAGAGAAGCAGTAGAGCCATTATCCTATTGTGTAATCTTGAAATCAATAGTTATTTCTGTGTAAACTGCCAGACAGAAAGGTAAAATCATTATCTTAACACAAAAACATTGTCTCATTATATTTTTGTATAATTCTATCAGTAAAAACCATGTGATTTAGTATCATATCTAATGCAACAGAAAATATTTTAAAAGCATCAGATTGCAACAGGCTGACTCTAAACAGTTTGTCACAATAAGACTTATCCACCAAATAAGAGGAAATAAAAAAATGAGGATAGATGTGCAGGTTAAGGTTTCTCCATATTGGTGGTGACAATAGAATGACTGGAATCTGGTTTTCAGTGGGTGTCACAATTTTTTTCTGGAGAAAGATTTGTAATGCCAGTTCCAAACTGGAACTAATCTAAGTATCATTTTGTTAGACAGTTGTTTGTATGATTGATAAAAGCTTGATAAGAGGTAGGAACTTCTTAATGAAAAAACTGAAGTGTAATAAACTGAGAAAGTATAGTTAGGTAATTAAAATATGTTCTAGTATGCCAGTGATATTAGTGGATGTGTTACTACTGTTACATCATGAACTATCAATCATTAGTTTTATTCTTGTACACATGACAATGTTTTTGTTCTGATTCTAATCATTGCTCACATTTACTATGGTGTTAGCCCTGAAGAGGCCTAGGACATCAATTAATCAATTACTTCCATGCTAAAAGAAAGGCATCTGGTGGTTGCCTAACATTTGGTAACCTGCAAGTTGAAGCACCACATATCAGCATATGACCATATCATTACATAGCCCCATCTAGGCATAAAAACCTAAATAATTTATTCCAGAATAAAACCCCACACGTGCAAACAAGCAGAAAAGTTTCTCATAAGAATACTTTCCTACATGCATACTCAAAGTGCTTCTTTTCATGACCATTTTTCCAGTTTTTAAGACTCCTGAATGCCCAGCATTAAAGACACTTCAGGATTCTGGCAACAGTAAATGATTTTTACTTTTCCATTTGTCTTTTGAATTAAGAATTATACAAAGTGCAACATTCAGCAGATAAGTGCTTTCCTCCCCAATTCAGTTAAGCACCCAATCCAAGAGAGAGAACGTGGGTATCAGTCTACCTTGGATTTCAACATTGCGACAAATTGTTCTTCTCTTGCTTTGCACTGTCTGCAAAAGCAGTATTTCAGGATGGGCAGTAGAAGGGATAACTGTGTTCTGACTTTTCCATTTTACTTGGAAGACTGAGAATGTGAAAGTCTCCAGCCGCTAGTACTTATCTAGAGGTCTTATCCAGGCTTTTGTGCTCAGCTATCAAAGATGACAAAGTTGCATGGTATTTGCTATGTCATCATCAGTGCAGAGCCCTGGAGGGGGCAGCGGGGGGGGGGGAGGTGGGTAATTGTATAGGCTTATCAATGATGAATACTGGTCATTCATGTGTTCATCATTCGTTTGGCAGAGAAGAAACATTTCACATACTGTCCGCTCTGATGTAGCAAGGACGTTGTCTAAAAGGGGAAGGAATAAAAACGAGAAATAGTCCTGGCACTCAGAGTGGTATGAATATTTTATATGGTTTGGTTAATGAGTTTATGAACCTTAGGCTATGAATTTTAATCCTGGCAGTGGCTGCTGGAATTCTGAAAGTCACATATTGAGCAGGTTTGAGATGCATTTTGGAAGTTGATAAGTGCAGATGATAGAGACAATTCCTAAAAGCCTCCAAGTAGCCAGATGGAGAGGGATGGACATAATAAAAGACAGGCAGCACCTCAGATTGCTGCCAGCTGTAGGTCAAAGCTAGACAGGACACTTGTGTTTGTTCCACATATGCTCTCTTACTTAGGAGCGTTTTTTGTAAGTGTCCGTTCATATCATATTCTAGCAAGCAACTGTTCAGAAAAAGTCATGCTGTTTTTAATTTTGAGCACCATACTGAGGGATACAGAGAAAAATTCACTATATTCAGTGAGTTTTTGCTTGGTAGTGAGAATGGTTTATGTGAAAAGAAATGAACGGTACATAGAGATGAGGTTTAAGGACAAGTGTTTACCCACTTGGTGCTATGAGCAGTGACCACTGGGTCTCAGAGGTACTGCCTCTATCTTGTGAAGCCTTGCTACTTTCATTATTCCCATAATTTTATTGATGTCATGAATTATAAAGTCTTACAGAGAAAATGAGTCTCGCTTTGACCAGATTAACTTGAAGCAGGTAATAACATTGAAGAAATAGATAAATGGGCAGGGGAGCAAAAAGGCATAAGGGATATATGTTAGAATAAAACAGAATCAGACCTCTATAAATGCCATTCACTCTATTATGTAATCTTTATCATATATTTAAACTTTGAAACATCTTGTCACAGGCAGCAATACTTATTATAAAGAATGACAGGAGCCCTACTCTCAAGCTGGCTTTTGTCAAATGTCTTACATCTGCAAATAAAAACCAGTCTTGCTTTTTTGATTAAACATGAGCTGGTAATCTGATGTGATTTTCTTCCATTTTAAAAATATTTCTCCTCTTCCTGAAACACAAAGAGACATACCTGTTTGTCTCATTCCAAGGTTAGGGAGTGCTGTTTTAAAGCAACGCCTTCCAGCAATATTAAACTCCAGCTTCTCTGAGAAATCAGTGCAAGAAAATCTTAGCAACTATAGACAAAGAAAAGGTTCTCTGCTTAGCTGTTACTAGCATGAACCAAAAATAAATAGCCTTTACTATACACATAAAAGCAGACTACAAAGTGATTATGGGGAACCAGGACAGTAAAACCCCGGGAACATACCCCCAGTCCCATTGTATGTTGGACAGTGCAGCCCAAATCATTAGGTCATGATTATGCATGAAGAACAGACAGGTGACCAAATCCTCCAGAAGATAAAATTGCTGATACCATACCCTGTATCATTCTATGGTTTTCCACTGAAAAATTACAATTACACCTGTTTAAATGCCCTGAACATATAATTTGTAACTGTATTTAAACATATAAGCTCTCAAGAAAGTTAAAAATTACCAACAGATTAAATTCTGATGAACTTGATTTAAATCTAAGCTGGCCACCTCTGAACTCACTTCAGGTATTATTGTAACCAAATCAGATATGAAAGGGTCCTTTGAATTTCAGATTAACAGTTCCCCCTTGGTAACCTGTTCCCTAAGAGACTGAGGTCTTTCCCTCCAGGAAAGCCTCACTGGAAGAAGAAAAAAACCCAACAAAATATAAGTATATTTTCCAACTGTCAGTTCAGAAGTGAAGCAAACCCTAGGTCTAAAATGACAGCTTAATTCTTCTTCAGCTCCAGTTCATCTGGAAGGGCAATAATATGCCATAAGAAAAGAAAGAATATATTATCAATCTCAATACCTTCTTTGCATCTGCTAATTATCAATATTACATAAATGTAAACTTTCTGAGAATCTAAGTATATAACTGTGGGCTGTAGTCCCAGACTACCTTTTGCTTATACTAAAATAATTAAACTTGAGTAAGAGACATAATTCAGGCCTCAGTCTTGTATTCAGAAAATAATACATTTTTCTCCACCCCAAAATTATTTTCCACATAGCTTAAACACACTTGCATACATTCATGCATAAGCAAACCCCAAAATACCACATTCAGCTTTAAGATAAAAATGATATAAAAATAGTAGACACAAGCTAGAGAGGTCATCTATTCTCTTCTTGGATGATTTCCCTCACCACTGCAAAATCAATATAACAGTGTAATACTCTCTTCCAAACACTGGCTGCTGCTAAGAGTGATCCCATGATCTGATGATTTAATGGATAAGTACTGAATTTTAACACAGCTCAAAACAACAGGAATTGAATGAACTTTATCTTACTGTAGCAGCATCAATATCTATTGCTCTATCGTTAAGAATAGTGCATTCAGGCATCTAACTTACTAGGCTACCTTGAAGTGCATCAGCTGTAGGAACTATTTCCAGTTGTAAACATGTTCTAGCAAGTGCTGTAATACAAAAGCAGCTCCAAATGCAGAATGATGTAATCAAATGTGAAAGGTATGGAGACAGTAAATTACCAGTTACACTGATGATCTAATTAAAATAACTTTGAACCCAATTTTGTCATCTTTGGTTAATTTCAGCTCTTACAGCATTAAATTTTCTCATGAATGATTATTATTAATGAAATCATTACAAAATTATCTTTGTGTATGAGAAAAATATATGTGTTATCCCATTAGATTCAACAGCATGTGAAAACAAGTACTGCAGTTAGAAATGATTTCTTACAGGAGTCTATATCTACTCCAGTAACATGGAATAAACCTTTAAGAATCCTAAAGAATCACAAATCAAAATGAAATATAAAAAGAAGAATGCTTTACAAACCATAGGATATAAGTAGCAAGTTAACATATGAGAGAAATAGTTAATTTGAAACATAGTGCTGAATGACTGGCAAGAGTTTTCAGGATATTATGTTATTTAAATAAAATGCTTCTGTAAATACTGACGTTCAGTTTAAATTCTGAAGTAGTTACGTATTTTCATGCTATCTTAGCATTAGTCTCTGCTAATGCTCTAAAGCCATTGCAAGATGTTGGTTTAATAAACATACCTAAAAAATGGCTGTGATAAACAGCTGAAACTCGTTCCTGTATATGCAATTTTAGTATACAGAATTGCCAACATATGAAATGTGTCTCAGATTTTGCAACGTTATTGTGTTGTACAGAGTGAGATAATTCTATTTGGAGCAAACTCCACTACTTACAGGTGTTCTGTCTAACAGCAGTTGAGGGTAAAGAGATTTTAGCTATGTGAAACTAACTGCAGGCTCAGGTACATTAATTTCACTGTGTAATACCTTCTGACAGATGTTGACTTTTAACTCTTAAAGTTTGCAAGGTAGAAGATATAATTCTTAAGAAGAAACTCTAGATTTGAATTTCTGTAATGCTTCTGAATTTTGTGTCAATGTTTTTGGAAATTGTAACAATAAAAATACAATTTTCAACTTAAAAAGAATTAAAATTGCATTAATAGATTGTGGTTGTAAGACACTACCACTAGAATCACCAAATAGAAATGTTACCAAGATTGATAATGTGCCTGAAAATACAAGACAAAAAAGAAAAATATTCCCGGTCCAAAAGTAATGGACTTAAGATAATGAAGCTACATGAGGAAAATCAGATTAGATCAAACTGTTCCATGTATGCTTTCAAAGCATACATGCTGATATCCACAGGCATTTTCCTTTATTAAATTCCTGTGTCAAACACCACAGTAATATAACAAAATTTTTTATTTCATTGACTTTTACTAAATTTCATCTTGCGATAACGCAAAACCAAAAAGTTTGGGAAGACTTTGAGAGAAGAGTAGCTTAGTTGAGAGGCAGTTGAGAGGTAGTGTAAGGGGCAGCATTAAGAAAATGGGGCAGCCAAAAAAAGATCAATTAGAGACAATATGCTATCAAATTACAAAAATTCTCATGTGAGAAGCCTAAATGATTGTTGATCATTTTATCACTTGCAAAGGTAAAGACAACTAAGCTAATGCCAAGAGAAAAACCTGCAAAAGAAATACACTCACTACACAGACAAAAATCATAATGATCAGTAAAACATACACAGAATTAAGAAAAAAAGAAAACAACCTAATAACTAGTTTCCAAAACCAGAACACAATCCTGAAGTGAAACATTCTGCAGTGGTTAGTCTTTAGGAAAGCACTGTGTAATTAATAGTTTTCCTTTTTTTTTTCTTTTTTTTTTAATAATAACCTGTCATCATCTTTTCAAATAAGATATGTAGCTGACCTTTCTTAATGTACAAACTAAAAGCAGATGGACAGTACTTGTAAATCTCTAAATTTTTACAATTTCAGCACCTAGGCAAATACTTTTAGTAATGATGATGTTCTCTGGCATGCTTTTACATCTTCCTATTTCTGTTTGCAGTTCAAAGCCTTGAAACAATAAGCAGAGTTTTCTTGGTTTTGTTTTGATTTACCTGAAAGACAGCCAGTGAATGACAGAAACAGAAACAGTTTCCATGACAACCACATCATTGGTCGCAAAGGTCTTCAATCCCTCTTTGTGCAGTTGTTAGCAACGTTGACGTTTCTTCATTAAAGCTTAGCCTAGTGAGACAAAGACAAATCTCTGTTAGGAAAATTAAAAATATCTTTCAATAATATGATAGACAATTCAAAAGACAAAGCGGGTCCTAATGCAACTGAAAGTCTAGTTTCAAAGAACTCTGTATGCACAGGGGCAGGTCGCCTGACAGATACTCAGAGGGATCTTGTTCCAGTAGTTTCCTGTGTTAATAGCTGAAATGTCTGTCTGTGGCAGTGCTTTGTATATATACATGGATATCACCCTAAAGCTGTATGTGTATTCAAGCTTTGAATTTCCAAAAAGCCAAACTTAGACAGAAGATAGTACACATATCTTTCACAGGAAACATATTCAAAGCATAAAGCTTGGCACGTGTTCTTCTTTTCCTGAAAGCAATATGTTGATATAAAGCATTTATAAGAGCCCAAAACAAAATAAAAATTTGCTCTAGGAAAATTCAGGCATTTTTACTACTTGGAAATTGGCTTGAAATAGATTCCAGTTTCTTCCATTTTACTCATTGTGTAAAGATTCTACCAATACATTTGAAACAACCACCATTTATACAGAACAAATTATTCATACTTATCTCCTTCTACTGCTCCTCAAATTTTTGTTTCCTATGTGTCCCATGACTCTTACATACATCTTGACTGACTACATCTTTGATCACTGTGTTCTTAGCTATCCCTTTAACAATATCAGTAACTTTAACGCACTGGAACTTAAGAGATTTTGTGTTCAAATGACTGAAAACTCAGTCCAAAATACAAGAAGTTTCAGGTGGTTATGTATGGACATGAGTGTACTTCTGGTCTTTGACTTGAAAAACATCAAGTTGCAAACCTAAAGTTCATTTCTTACACTTAATTAGTCATATCTGTTTAAGAAGCCTTTGAGATCCTCTTCTTGGAGCCCAAGGAATCTTCAGCCCCTGGAGGTTGTGTCCACAGCTACAAGAGCAATTCCATGGGACAGAACAATGAGACAAAGGAGAATTTGCTTTGTTCTCCTATCAAACCCCTTTGGGCGATAATATGACTCCTTCAGATTATAATCAGTTTAGCTACATGCCACACTTGCTGTTTCAGGGATCTTACCTGTAAGTTAGAACACTCACAGTAAGAAGGCAGAGGCAGAGCTCAACACAGTTGTCAAAAAAAATAACAACTTTGTAATGTAAGAGTAGGCTCCTGCTGGATTATTCCATTTCAACTCTCTGAGCATCTCTAGTTGTAACCTATTTTGACAGTCTTTCCCTCATACGTAGGGACAAACATGTATGTATACACATATAGAGAGAGACACACAGTGTGAGCACGAGACGATAGCATCTGTTTATGTTGCTGGGAGTTATTCCTGAAACAATCTAAAGGTGTAACTTGTCAGCTTTCATTTATACAGCACAGCAAGTACAACTCAGAGAAAAATTCCCATTTAGGATTGTACTTCCTTCCAGGTAACTCAGACCAGGCAAACTTAATATTGGGTGTACACATTAATATAAGCATATCTGAAAGAGAGCATAACTATCTTGGTAGTCAAGTGACTTTACACATAGTGCCTGTAGCTCATCTAAACCTCCACAGGAAACCTCCTCAATTAATTATTAATGTCAGCTGCCTTTGTTTTTCACTTCAGTGATAATCTGCTTTTCAGTCACTGTGTTCCTTTGGTTAGTGAATTATCTCATTCAGCATTCTTTGCTGGCCAGACCTTTGGGAAATAAGTATTTTCATTAATATTTAATTTTTTCCCTTATGGCCATATCTGTTAAAGAGGGTAAAGCACAGCTTCCCCCCCCCCAGCTTTATTACTCTTTCTTCTTTCTCTTTTCCTCACTTCTCTTCAGCTGCTTTTATAATAGTGTAACGCAGAAATTATGTTAACTTGGTGATTTCTCTGTTGCATAAACAGGGGAAAATATACCAAAACTTCCAGCATTAAAGTGGGAGATTGTTGTTATTGGTATTAGTATTAGGTATTATTGTGCGTATTGGATCAGACTGTTAAAAAATAATGTTAAAGGTTGTGATTGGTAGAGCAGAAACAGGATGAGGAATAACTGGAGGGAAGCAATGGGAACATCAAAATAAAAGATGCACTTAAACACATTTCTCTTGGAAACATGATGATTTTAAGCTCTCTGGGAAAAAAAAAAAATTAAAAAAAATAATGAAAGTTTCATTAAAGACAGAGTTATGGCAACTTGTGCCAGATAAGGAGCCTATAGCTAAATAGCTATAACAACTTTTACGTGACAGCCATTAACTGTGACCTACATAACCTGACCTTATCAATGTAAAACAAACTTCAGTCCTGTTACACAGACATATTAAAATGTAAAAGCAGAGCGCAATGACAGCGAGATGCTCTGAATTAAGTCATGAATGTTGGACACTGACCTTCCTATTAGGATATTTGTTGTATAAATATGTTGGTTTATCTTGGTAGGAAAATTACTAGCAAAACAAGCAAGGGCAAAATATGTCATTGTATACCTTTTTAAAAAACTAGAAATCTTGATTATTATCATAACAAAAGGATTTTGCATCTTTACTTATTTTTTTTTCTATATTTCTTGTTTCTTCAGGGATACCCAACAAACACTCTACTGGCCATATGGACAAACAGAATGCATAGCAACAAGGTAGGGTTATGGTACCTCTGAGAATTGAGGAGTACAGTTCATACAGTCTGACAAAGTCATTGCTATTGCATATATGGGGCTACCACATGGCATGAGGGATAATCACAAAAGGTGCTTTCTAGGAAATAATAAAGGCAAGTACATGAAAATGCTATATTTAATCAATATAGGCATACAGTCTAATTTGTGCTCTGGATTTAATGAAGGGATGTACTCCCAGCTTTACTATCAAAGGCTGTCATCTGATCTTTTGGATAACTGGGCTCTCACTTTTATAAAGTCTTGGGTGATTGAAGAATTCCTTTATGCTTATAGCAAAAAGACCAAAGCTGCACTAAATCCATTAAGAAGAGCATCCTTGTTCTTACAGAAAAAAAGAGAAAAAAAAAGGAGTGTTACTGCTTTAAAAACAGTTAATGAATATTCTCTTTAATCTTGTAAGAAAGTTGTCGTTCTTGCAACTGGCTCATTCTTAAAGTAGCTTAAGGGTGTATATACAAGCTGTATTCAGTTGTTTCTGGTTTGAAAATCACAAAAATCCAGGTGGCTTGTTTGGAACAGTTTGTAGGCTTCATTGGTAATTCAGTGTGAGAAAAGAAAATGAAGTTGTCCAGAATATACTATGTTCTATTGATTTCTTTTGCATAATAGCATGATTTGACAAAGCTCTACATTCTAGTTTTTAAAAGTAAGGATGGAATGTCTACCATTTGTTGAGGTTTTTTTTCCTGTCCTGACCTTATTCTGGTTTCTTCACAAAATATGCAGATTCAGTGAGCTTTTTTTTTTTTTTAATACTTAGGAGATGTACTTTCCTGATGACAATTTGTAAAAATCAGTGATCTAAAATAAAGTTGATGTATATAGTGTGCAGCAAGTAATTTATCTAACAAATTTAACTTCTTTTTCTGCACAAATAATTAGCAGATGCGGTTTTCCATTTCCACATGATACTATCGACAGTCCTTTGTTTTCCCCAGAATTCTGTCTTCTGATTGTAGACAACTTATTAAAACATTCACCATCTAGTTTGTTTTAATGAATTGTTTCTGTTAGTGGTGACAGGGTGGTCATTGCCTCATGGTTCTGACTCCCAAAAGAATTTGTGAATACTTAGAGCATGTGTACTAATGTAATGTTGTCAACACCAGTGTGCAAGAGGCCTGAACTAGATTCAGTAAAACCATGGTCTTTCTAATAATAATACCACCTACTATCATTAATGTTTGTTTTCTGGCACTTAGGATAAATATATATGCAACTGCAAAGATTCGTTCTTTTTTAAATTAAAATAGTTAAGAAGTGAAGATTTTAGCGTAGATGCTGTGATACTGATATCAAAGTGCTTCCTTCCATTATCACTACCTTATTTCCCTTTTCCATCATATTCATATTTATCAGTTTATCTGTACCAACATGAAAGGGATGATTACTAAAATCCACATCCTCCCTCAAAGCAGTGTAACACAAGTCTTTGTCTCTACAGTGACTATACTGCTCAGAGGAAAGGATGTGACTTGTTGCAAAAAAAAGTTTTCTCTGCAATATTTCTTTTTCCTATATCAATACATATTGGAGGAAAGCTCAAGTCACTGGCACTTCAAATTCTTTAATTTTCCCTTTCCTTTAGAAAAAGGAATATGCTCACAGGTAATGAAGAAATAACACCAGTGATAAGCAATTCTGATGTTCTACATGGACTTGGAAGAGCAGGAACTGAAGAGAGTAGGAAATTAAGCTGTTGCCACCCACATGTCTGAATGGAAAGAAAAAAATAGCATATCCTATGAAGAACAGATATACTTACATGGTTTTAGATAGTATTTTTAGGAAATATTTTTCTTCACATTTAGTACGTGGAGGATGTTGGCCTAAAGTACAACTAAACTCCTAGTAAGATTCCTCAAGGTGGCAAACCTATGAAATCAATAAATGCAATGAGCTAAGTATCACTGACTAGGGTCTCTATAAAAGGCTCATTATACTCTTGGAAAAAGACAGAGGTCTAACTGAAGATCCAGCTTAAAGCACTGAAATAAAGCCTTCTAATCAACACCGAAGTCTCTGTCCCTCCCTGCACAACCTTTACTTCAATCAGGACTTGGAAGACATGAATCGAATTGCTGCAGTCAGCAGTTCAGCCCGTCTTCCTTGCTCCCATGAGTATCAGGCCTGGTAATGCTCAGTCTGTGGAGAATTAGAGGCTTCAGAAAAGCAAAGGCTCAGATGTTACAAAGTTCATCATGAACAGAGGAGATAGCTTGGCTGGAATTTTTTAAAAAGAGCTTGCCTGTTGAGAGTTCCCTGATGATATATTTACATATAAAGTTAACTACCAGACCATGATTATGACAGACACTGGTTATACAGAATATAAATAACGTCTATTGAGTTCATGTTCCTGCTTGCTTTCAATAAAGAATTAATTTGCTCAGTCCAAATCTTTTTGACAATACTATTTACAAAATGGTTTATATTTAATAAAAACATATTAAGTTAATATTTGATAAAAGTCATACCATAGACACTTTTACAATGAAATGTCAGTGGAATTTGTTATAGGACAAATGAAAGTGAAATGATATTAAGCCAATGTAAACAGCAAGGCGTCTTGTAGGATTGATTATCACCCCAAGGGAAGATCATTTATTTTCAAGGTTTAATAATAGTTCAACCTATTGTAAAGAAAATTTAATAAAGCACAAGTTTTAGCAGTTTCATAAAACAATTTCTGAGTTGTTTTATGAACACTTAATTTACTGTTAACAATATTAAAAGTTTATTCTGCAGTGGAACCTTTCCCTGTCAGGTTCCTCCTGGCAAGCAACCAGGACTTTCAATATCTAAATTAATATTTTATAAGGTTTTTTTTTATGCATGGTGTTAATATAGCTTTCAAACATACCAGTCAAGTTCTAGAAAAAAGCATAGAATGCTACTCTTGAAAAGAAGCAAATTGGCTGTTTCTGAGATGTGGATTAATCACAATTTCTATATTGGTGAATGAGCATCTGAACTACTTCTCTGAAAAATAAAACAAAAATATTTTATTTCAAATGCTGAATAAGAATCTCAAAATGTCTATGAGTCCAAGACGTTCTAAATTATTCAGATGAACTAAACCTGTTTTGAAAACTGTGCACAGTACCCATAAAATAAGAAATTAATACTGTATTAAACATTGATTATTTTCTAGTATTTTAATATATTTGCACATACATACTTAAAAAAAGAGGTTTTGAATGAAAGATGCAGAATGTCTCCCTTTCCAATACATACATATCAAGCTGGTGATGAAAGCAAGGAAATGATGACATTTCAGCCAATCAACTGAATTTTCATTGTGTTTAATATTACTTTTTTACCAAATCAACCATTAATAAGTATAGCGGAGGTTAACAAAATCATTTGACCAAGAAGGCTGGTTTAATGCTGAATTATTTCAGGGATCATTCAATGTTACTTGCTAGAGAAGCTAGATCCTCTTTGGGATTCTCACTGCAAATCTGACATAAAATGTCATTATTGAGCTCAGGGGAAGGAGTAGACGGCAGAAATGGTTCTCAGCTTCTCTAAACTAGCAAAAGTGAGACGCTGTTATTTGGCTACATTCACTTGAATATAGCATGAAAAAATTACAATACTGCTTAGGCAAGTCAAGTGACTCAGTATATCCCTTTAGGTACTGGGTGCTTAGAAGGACATGGACTCTGATGACTCCTACAACCACGGACTCCTGTGCTACTCCCAGGCACCAAGGCAGCTCCAACATGCTGCTCCCACTATAGGGCATGGACGTGTTCTGTGGTGAATAAATACCTATGGGATGAGGCCTTCTGAGAAGGAAAGCAGTGGAATTAATTCTGTTGGTTTTTTTTTTTCCCCCCATCCATTTGTCAAACAGACTGACAGTTTCTAAAATTCAGCTCACATTTCAGAGAAGCAGCAGCTGCTGGGGATGAAGCACTTTAAAAAGCCTTGCTGCTCTTGCTTAGGTATGTGAATGGGCACTGCAACACAGATTGACAGCGTGAATGGGCACTGCAACACAGATTGACAGCATGATTTTCAGTTTCTTAAAGCCTGGACTGGAAAAGTAACATAGATTTGCTCACAACTACCACAGTTAAGCTCTCTGGTTTCTTGTATGAACTTTATGTACAGTTATTTCTTGAAGTCCCACAAGCCCTTATGACACTCTCCTCAAATTTTTTGTAGTTATGTCAATATTAATCACATTTAAGTAGTAGGAAATAAAGAGGAAAATTATGTATAACTTGACACTTTGGAAATTAGGTATATAACTCTCTTGTTAGTAAATGAAGAGAAATAGACAACCTGAAGGAAAATTCATTCAAACCATTTTTGAACAGCTATGTTGGGAGTGAGATGAGCAACCTTATTCTTTTTGTTAACTGTGATGGAAACCTGATTGCAGCAGAAGCCTAGACAGCTACCCTAAATTATTCAATTAACTTTAAGATGGCTAAAACTGAGTGATAGCAGTCCTCACTTGTTTGTTCTAGCCTGTTTGAAAGCTTCTACAAGATATGAAAAATTGAACCGGTCGTTTAACTCCTATCCCAGTGGTCTTACAATAAAATCACGCTTCCTCTGTGATGAACATTCTTCAGTATTTTCCTTTAATTATTCAGCAAATATATTCAAGAACTTTTATTAAGTTGTACAGATGCACTCAGAGAACTCGAGAAGTTCAGGGTGGAACAGACACAGAATTGTGGGTCATGTTAGTGACCTGCCCTCAACCTGCATTGTTTGTATTAGACTTGATTTATTTGCAACCTAAAATTGCAGGAAAGAACGAATATTCTTATGCTACTCTTTTCAGGCCCACTTATTTATTTCCAGATTCCTCTGGGAGGTTGTAAGATGTGCCAGAGTAATCACATCTGGAAATTGCCTTTTCTCTGCCAAGCAGGGGGATTAAGGACAAAGATAAGACCAGCATGACACTGCTGTTGTTTTGTGGCTCAGCCCTACTCAGTAGATCTACCTCTAAAGCATAAGAGAAGCAGCTCATCTTGGCCTCTCTTCTGCAGCAGCCAACTAGTGCCAAGAGGGAAGATGACTGCAGTTAAATAAATATCCTTGACTGCCACTTGCATCTGGTATTATATCAGCCCGTATAAATAAGCACAGCTTAAGCCTTCCACTTAATGCAGCTGCCAGACTAACCATATTATGCATTTTAATAACACAAAACAGCATCACTACTCAGCTCTCTACAAGGATATAAAAACCTGCAGATTGTGTGTATATCATGCTCTGAAGTAGTGGCCGCAATCTCTCTGTGGACCTGTAAATTCAATTCATTTCTGTGCTCACTTCCAGACAAATCAGCTCTGGCATAACAGGGTGTATTGTGCACCAGGGTGTTCAATACGACACATGAAAAGGATCAATAAATTTTCTGTGCCTAAGATGTGAGTTCCTATTCACTTTATAAAGCAGATGCAGGGCAGGCTCCCAAAAGTGTGTTAAGGAGAATTAAGATCCTTCAATACCCTGCTTGCTTTTTGCATATGGGCCTTACATGATGCTGTTAGCCTGTCAGAAGGACATTCATACAAAAAGGATGTAGGATACATGCAGTGAGTGGAGGAGGCTGTTTCATGTGTAGAGAGGATGGGAGATACAAAGAAAGGTTTGTGTGGAAAGAGATTGTACGTGAATGACCCATCAGTGAGTATATGCTACAAGTCCTCCTCAATGCCAATCCACAAATTAGAAAAATGACAGTACTGTATAGAAAACTTGTCTTGATGTCTCGTTCCTGAGGCCCAGGTCAATACCTGCGTTAGTCACTGTGGCAGGTTTCACATTAGTTTAGCCCTCAGGTTTAGGAAATGAGACCAGTTTTAGTCAATTATTTCATTTTAACATAATATAGAATCAACTAAATACAAAATTTTAGCTAAAAAGTTCAATCTAATCACAGAATCATAGAATCACAGAACCATTTAGGTTGGAAAAGGCCTTTAAGATCATCGAGTCCAACCATTAACCTAACGCTGCCGAGTCCACCACTAAACCACGTCCCTAAGCACCACATGTACACATCTTCTAAATCCCTCCAGGGATGGTGACTCCACCACTTCCCTGGGCAGCCTGTTCTAAGCAAAACATTACTCTGCGTTTCAAATATGAGGTGTCTTTTTGTAATTGTTATACTGTTATTTGAGAAAGAATGAAGCACTTGTTCTCCAAGTTGAGGTGTTCTATGTATACAGACTCCATGAAAAGGGTACATCACCATTTTACAAGGATTTTGCATAAACACAAAGGTTTTATTGCGTACGTATTCAGATGAAAGGATTCTCTGCAAAAACAAAACAGGTCAAAAGGATTACATCTTCAGTTCAAGACAGGATAGAAATTTCCTAAGCTTAAGAGTAGCAAGTCACTTCAGACACTTTTGGAAACAAGTTTTAACGAAGTGTATTTTAAAAATATATACCTGATTCAATCTTAAACTATTCAGATGAATAAGAAAAAAGGAATAAAATATTATTTGTTTTAATTGAATGGTTTGACTAGACTATCTCATTACAATTAATAGTTGTCACATCTCAGGATAGTAAAAAATTTATTTACTATACAGTGAAAGACGTTCTCTTTGGAACTTAGCTGTTAGAGCTATAGATAAAGATGTAGAATTTGAAAATGCATCTGTAAAAACAAAATTAGTTTGGAGAAGACACTTAAAACACTCAGTTGTTCTGAAACAGTTATGGTGGTTTAAACGTTAATAATTTTGTTCTTAGCTATTTTCCACTAGAAACACTGCAATACATTTTTAAACTGCCATACTGAAGAATATTAATGATGCAACAAATTGACTGGTGCTACAGAGATGTATCTGTTTTTTTTATGAGCATATTTAATTGCACATGTTTCTTAAGTTTCTAATTACAACCAGTACTAAAAGTGTCTAAATGCTTAAGGATGCATTTTTATATTTAAACATACCTCATTATTATTACTTATATGGCAGATAGTTCACTAAGATATAATGATAGGATATTAAAGTGGATTAGAAATCTCATTATTAAAACACAAGCTTGTCTGAATAGAAAGGAAAAAAAAAAAGTACTAAGTGGAATAAGCACCTCTTCATTTTCTTTCACAAATCTCATTTTATTATGAGCTAAATGTCAGAGACATAAAGACGTAACTGGTGGCACGATCCCATCAGGGAGGTTTGTATCTGTTATCATACTGTATTTAACATTATTTTTCCAAAGATTTTAAATGAAACCAGTGAACTTTACTAAGGGCTTAAATTTCAACCAAATGTTTTTTAGCCTATCTGGGGGTGGATTGTTTATTTTTAAAGAGTAAGATATGACTGCAGTCAAATAACAACTTTTCCTGTATTTAAAGTTGGGATTAGGGCAGACACCAATTATGAAATTGTGCTGTCAGGTTACCCCTCTAAGGGCAGTCACACACTTCATGTTTTCAGTGGCAAATTGAATTTGACATTTAATTTGAAGCCCAGGATACCATAATGTAAAACCTTCTGCAGTATTAGTGATAAAGCAGGAGGGCAGACATCCTGGCTGCCTCTTTTAAATAGTCCTCTCTATATTGCCACTGCCTTCATTATTTTCTATAGTGATATTTTTCCTGATCTTCAAAGGAAAATTCCAGTAAATGTTTAGAATCACAGTAGCTCACAACTAGAGCATTGCAGGTTCCTTTATAGATTCAAATAGATGATCTACTATAAATTTTATCCATACATGCTGTCCAGACAGCCTGTCATTTCTGAGTTTAGATCAATCCTTAGGTAGCTTGGATCTCTTAGTAGCTGGTCGTGCTGACACTTCCTTATTTGTTTATTCTCTGGAAGATAATTTAATGTTGCACAAGAAAGTGTGCTAATAGTAGTTGCAAGCCTTTTATTGATTGAAGATTCATTTCTTGCAGAGAATGTGTAAGTTGGCAGCCCTTCCTTTAATGCACTTCAGAGTAAAGTAATGGAATGTAGTATTTTCAAGAAGCAGCTGGAATTCCTCCTTGCTTGACAGAATAGACAGATATAGGGTCAGAAATTAAGAAGGTCATAACCTGAAAGTGCAGAGGCTGGTTTGGTGCCCATGCAAATGGATTTAGCCGGGATACTGGGTTAACCATCACCTTGGAAGTTACCATTACATGTCAGGGGAAAAAAAAAAATCAAAAAATTTAGGATGGTTCCTTGTCCCTGTAAGCTGTCATAATGCAAACAGCCATAAATAAGCCGTGAAACATATACCAGCTCAGAATGGGGCCCGGAGGCTCCAGCTATAGAGTACTACAGTAACTAATAACAGATCTCTGCGCTATTCGATATTCATACACAAATATAATCCAGACCAACTATGAGCACATTTCTGTGGAATTATCCAGCCCACACACCCACACAACACATTCATATCTAATTCAGCATAATGTTTAATTTTACATAAACTGGCACTATTTGATCTGCATGAAAATCTGCAAAGACCAAGTTATTTCCCATTTTTGTCCTACCATTTCTGCATTCTGTCAAGTGGCTGAAACATTTTTAGTATCATTTTTGTGTTGTTGGCATCGTAAAATACAGTTTACTGTCATGAAGATCAACAGCTTTAGCACTCCCTACAGAGTACCCACATTTCCCTAATTATACCAAGAAGTTGTCACAGTTCTGTCAGGAGAACTGGAAGAGTATCTCCTGATATTTTCCTCATTCATTGTTTTTTATTTCTGAAATAGTTTCTGAAATAATTTCTTAAATGTTTTTCTGGGGAGAGAACATCCTCCTTAACTAAAAGTCATGAGCCTCTTACTGGTTTCCAGAGAGCAATGTCACTGATTGTGTCAACAGCACTTACTTCCATTGATCTCCTTCAATTTTTTCATCTCTATCAGAACTTGCCTTGCAAAAATTCGACACTTTTCTTTAGCATGTGAGTTCCAACTGGTTGTAGGTTGTGTTCAATGATAGAGGACAATTTCTTTTTTATTTCTTCTCCCTATTGCCATTCATGAAGGCAGAGAATTTAAAATTTAGAAGGAAGAACACAAACTACACACAGCTTAAAGTTTTCAGCATGGCATTTTCTTTGCTTCACTTTGGCAAATTCGTGTTGTCTATAAAATATAAACTAAGAACAACAATTCAGCAAAATGCAATGAAACATAATGAAGGAACTATGTATTTTTTGCTGTTAGTGTGCTGAAATTCTCTAGTGCATCAGGCAAAAATCAGCTGTTTAAATACAAGCCTGGGGCTACTGGATGTTCTGGTACATGCTGGACAAGTGCTGGCAAATCCTATTAATCACGCAGAGAAGGCTCTATCGGGACAGAGTTTTCAGTCACTTCTTTGACAGGGAGTGAAGTATCAGACCCATCACTACACCTACTTAAGGTGATTTTTTTGTGCTTCTGGAAGGTATGTGGAATGATGCCTGCTTTTATGAAAAGTTTAGCCATTCCCTTCCAAAAGACAAAACCCCCTCAGCACAGTCCCGATTAATGGTTGTAAGGGAACCAAGGTGGAATTGAGGCAGGAATTGAATGTGCTTCTCTTCCCTCCCCGGTAATTAGTTGGAATCATAAGTGTTTTACAATTCAATTTCTAACCTCTGCTGCCAAACAAGAATAGCAGGATGGCTAATAGACAGAGTGACACTTCTATCTGAAAATGACTGCTGTCTCAGGATGTCATGTCACCTTTCTGCTCTTGACTAGAGGTTTCATGCAAAGCAGCAGAGGGGGAGAAGATGCCAAGAGGACACAGGGTTATGTAAAACAAGCTTTTAGAAATAGTCTGGTAATGCCTGTTGTTAAATGTGATGTTATGCTTTCCATTCTTCTTATCTTGAGTGTTCCCTTAGATTCTAGTTATATTAGTTTATCCATAAAAATTAACATGATCTATCTGCACAACTTGGTATGGTGACAGGTCACACCATAAAAATATCTGAGCAGTTGGAAAGAGAAAATAATCCCCAGCATATTCTTTTCTTTTCTTTCTGTTTTCCATGTTAAGTTGGAATATTTAAAATTTATTAAAAATAAAAAAATGAGAATGTCATTAAGTATGATTATGTAGATTACTACTGAAAATGGAGAGGCAGGTATTGTCTGTGCTTTGAACATTGTTTCTAGGTCTGAGTAGTGTATTACTTGCAGTCTTTCTATTTGTATTTATGGGACTCCTTGACCCCATAAGGTAACCTATTAAAGGGCCAAACTTTTCTATTAATTAAAGTAATAAAGATATTAAATAATTAAATAAATTAATTAATCTGATTTTAAATTAAACTAATTTTATAAATTGAACCAGACTTAAACAAGGACAAAGGGACATTAGAAATATGATAATTCTTCATAGCTAATTATACAGGAAAGCAGTCATGTGTTAGCTTGACCTAATTCCAGTAAATTGAAAGAGAAAGTTTCTAATTGTAGATCCTTCACTTCAGCACTGAAAATATATATTAAAAGATAATCTCCCAGCTAAGGAAAATCCAAAGCTAAAAGCACATGAGAGAGTTCAAACCAAATGGGTGGGAAACATCTTATTTATATCACTATTTAAAATTTTCAGTAAAGAAGACTTTGTAATGTATCTAGGGGAAAAAAAAAATTCTCTAATTTGAAAATATTGCCACTAATATTACCACACCTTCACTTACATCTTGCTAGTATTTCAGAAAATTTAGCTCGCGGTAGTACAATTAAAAAGAATTTCAGTTTCAACCTCACACTTGTAGATATGCGGATCTCTTCAGACAATTTAGACACTAAGGAGGCAGACATTAAGGAAGCAACCTAGGCTACACTCATTCAAAATGTTTGTAACAGTTATGCAGACATAAATAAAGAAAATCAGTTAATACAAATATTACAGCTGGAAGTGGATATTATCATCTGCTTAGAGCTTATTTCCATAAGCTACAGGGTGGAGAATGTTTCCTGAACCACAGAAAACTCATGACCTTCAGAAAAGACATAGCACACTGATATTTTGAGGAATTAAATTATGATATAATTAATCCATTTAATGAAATAATTAATTTCCTCTCTATATTCTTTGCTCCCAGACAAATTGGCGTGAGGGGAGAGTTGGATAACAGTTTATATAGTAAGAGAAGGCAGCAGCTGATGAGAAATGTAGAGCCTGGTTTCTCATCTTCTCTGAAAAGGTGGAAGATGGACATTCCTTCACATTCATTGTCACACACATGACATCCACCTTTTGTCAACAAAATTTAGTCTGATTATTCTCTTATACTGGGGACAGAGAGAAGGAATCTCCCCCTCCTACTGATGGTTTGAGGACTTGCTAAACATAGCAAGGGTGCCACAGTTTTAAGGAGGATCATCCAGTATTTTCAGTGTTGCAGAAGAGACAGGGAATAAGGAAAATAAAACAACTCTATGTTCTGAATTCAGTGAGGGCGAGACATTATGCAGTAAAAGTAATCTAAAGACTAGCAGAGAACCAATGTTACCTTTTCTTGTTTGTAAACTTCAGATTTGAATTAGCTGTTTTACTTTCATTCTTTTTATTTTAATTTACCAATTTTCCTCAGCTGTTCTTTTACAATGTAAATTGTATGTCACCATTGATGACCGAGGTGAATGGCTAAAGACAGATCATCACATTCTGCCCCTCAAATTACTTCTGTTTTCGTAGCACAAGCAGATTAAATATTACAGGATAGCTAAAAATCCAAAAATAAATCTGCTGTGTCTCCCATTCCTATATACACTGCTGTAACATGTCTTACCCCCAACTGTCCTTGTTTGTTGGCCTCTACAGGCCAATCTTGGCCCTTGCCAATTTGCATATAATATACTAGAAAGTTAATGCAGTATGTGTTGCCTCACTGTTTAGAATCTCTGCTTTTTTTTCCTTCCACAAAGAAAACTTAAAATTTGAAGAAATCTTTTTTTCCCTTGTGAACACTTGATTTTTATCATTCCCCATCACCTTCAAGAGTCTTCAGGAAGAAATACAATCCCAAAAGACAGAAATAAATGAAAAAAAGAAAAATAAACCAGTCACACCTCCTTTCTGTGGGTATTTGTATCAGAGTCTCTCAGATGATCAAGGACAGGACTGAAAATTCTCTTCAGCATGCCATTTCCTGCTGTTGCTTCAGCCAATTTCCCTTGGCTACTGCCTACTAACAGCAACTCCAAACAGCCATTGGCAACAACAGCTTCCAGGCTGACAAAATCAATTTTCATTTTGAACAATATTTATAAAAACAATGATGCCCTTTTTTAACCTTTGTCCGTCAAACAATAGGAGATGATTCATTGTTCATACAATTATAATGTGTAATTCTTCTGACATTGCAACAGGAAATGTAACCTCATTATTTCAGATATACAATGTCGTCTCACAATAATTACAAGTGCCTGATATGCCATTTTGCTACAGCTTGTTTTATACAGTAGTTTCAAATCAGGTGCGAATAAATTAAGAAAATCCACAAACCACTAGAGATTTTTAGCACCAGTCTCTCTCTCCTACAGGCATCGCAATGTTCATTACATTCCCCTGCATCCCCCTTCTCCTCATGAAGATAAAACACCATGGTTCTTCCACCCATCGCCATCATTTATCCTTTCAGCTTTCTGAATGTAATAGCCATTAGGCCCAGGTTTCTGGCTGTGACATGTATCACTATGTTTGGTCACAACAGTACCAGTTGGCTGGGTCTCAGCAAGTTGGAAGACTAAAGACATGTACACACAGATGTACATATATTGCACCTACATATATGTAGGTACATATATACATTCATTTAAACCTTACCTTATTGTCTTACACACTGACAAATTTAAGTTGGCAAGACTTATCAAACCTAAACATTTCAGTTTAATGTCTAGATGTCCACCTAATATGATCTTTTTAAAAATATTTGGTTCCATAGAGTTAAAAAAGCAAAATTTTTTGGTTTTTTACTCCTACCATTTTTACCTAAACAGTAAAGATAGCAAAACTTTTGGGTTTTTTTTTTCAAAAGTAGAAGGCTTTTATGGAAAATAAAGCTATTGAAGTTATTTTTTGTGTGGTATACCAAGAATAGTTTTGAGACTTAGATTTCATTTTTAAAGTTAAATACATTACTTTTAATTTCACGAAATTCTATGATACAAAGGCTTTCTGGAAAATGTTGCATGGTCTTTTAAAAAAGAATTAATGTACTAAAGAGCAGTATTGGTAGTTAAGGCATTATATTCTACCTACTAATTTGAGGAAAAGATCCAGAACAGTAAAAATAGTTTGTTTATTAAAGAACAGATAGTATTATGTGCAAGTAAAAATATTTCTTTTTTCATATGTCAAGTTACTCATACATTTTACTTTTTTATAGACAAACTTGTTGCATAGGTATGTAAACTTAAAATATTGAAAAGATTAAGACAAGCTTAGAGGTGAATGGTATATTTAAGTACTTAGCTGTTCATCAGTGTTTTGGCATATGGAATTACAAAGTAAGCAGTAGGTAATTCAGGAAGGTTTTAGTGTGAAAACACAAGCATAAGAAGCAAGAAAACAAGAAATATGTCAGTATAAAAGAAGGTACTTAAACCACAATTACTTGACTTTAAATGTTATGTACCTTTAATAGAGGTGCAACTGGGCAGTCATGACCTTCAGCTAAGTAAATTCCTCTGTCTACCTGTTTAGCCTTTTTGAAAATGAGTGAGACAGAATGCGTTAAAGAGATTATATCATTCGTCTTTCTCCTTCAGGAGCAATTTTGATTGCAAAAGACAGTCCATAGAAAGTCACTGGACATGTTTATCACTCTCTGGGTATACCCCATGACAGCTGTAAACCTGTTATCGTTAAGATTCAAACACTATTGTTATTTTCCACCTTGCTTGCAAGGTAGAGATATTTCTATGAAATACATCAAGATTGCTAGTCTTATTTTTTAATTTTAACAATAAAGACAGCTGTTCAAACACAAGTTTTCTCTGAGCCCACTATTTTTTGTTATTGGAGTTACTGGAAATATGGGTAGACCAAAAAAAGATCTGTTTGATACTAGATTAAGTGACAAGCAGATTAAGAAATTGAGCTTACACAAACAAAAAAAAAGTCTTAGAATCATTTCTTCTTCAGCTGGTACAAACTTGTGTGTGCAAATATGTATTTCTTCCCTTCAAAATAAAATGTTAGTTTAGCTTGGTAACTTGCTGAAAGAAATTAATCCAACATAATTCAAGTTAAAGTTGCCTATTTAAAAGCATCCACAAAGCAGTACAAAGTAGTTCAAAATGACTAGTTTAAAAATCAATTTAATTAACTCAGTAAAATGTACAAAGCAGGTCTCATAATTAGTGAAATCAAGGACATATATAGTCTAAAATTAATTGGTGACTATGTGGCCACTTGACCACATCATGGTCAGGTTTTGTGATCAGCGTAGTGACCATCAGAGTTTTGAATCTAGCACTTAAACGCACACAATTAACACTTAATGTTTCATGGTACTTAGTCTTGCCAGAAGCTGAACTGCACTTGCTCTTCCTATCATAAAACATGAAGAGACAGTAACTACTTAGTGAACTTCTAATTATTTATTTCTCTGTTAGTCTTTAGGTTTTATAGATCCATCCTTCTAAAGAGTGACAATAAAATTAGTGGCGCTATTATAAAGAAGGGTTAAAATAAGTGGCTGAAATAAAACAAATGATGACCTAGATAACTT